>NW_017307436.1:449923-458060 GCF_000935625.1 Nanorana parkeri | reverse complement strand
GCTGGCTGTACCAGGTAGACGCGGCATGTTAGAGGGCCCCCTGCTGGAGCCTCCCGAGCACCTCCTTGAGGAGCAGCGGCCGCACCATTCACAGAGCCGCGTGGGATGCGGAGGGCGGGCGGCCGGGTGCAGGTGGCAGTGGCCGGGGGTCAAGGGGCCGTTCGCGGTGGCATCAGAGAGGCCCGGGGGGAAATTGCCACCCTGCCCCCCGGCCCAGTCCGCCCCCGGGTTCAGTAGAACTGACGGGCTGCTGTATGGGCTATTCACTATAGCCCGTACAGCTCCTGAAGTCAGCCGGGCGGCTCAGCCTGCCGGAGGTTCGGCTTAGCCGATCCAGATGTTGGATCGGCTGAGTCGAACTCCTTCTGCACTTCGGGTCTGAGCATGTTTGGCCGACCCAAAGCCACCCGATGTACGGCTGATTTCAGCTGATATACGGCTGAAATCAGCCGTACCAGCCTGAAATGAATAGCTGAACAGCGTTTGGCTCACTTCACTTCAGGTCGGTCATTCACTCGGCTGCCTACGGCAGCTTAGTGAATAAACCCCTAAATATGTGTAACTGCAGAGACCTTGTAAACATAATTATTGGACCTTTTACTGATGAATCTGCCTAAGCCAAGGACTACGCACCTGAGACGAGGCCCCACTGCAACTGAAAACCCCAACAAATACACCGCCAACACAGAACCTCAGAACATCTACTGCAAAACACAAACATGAACATGAAAGTAAATAGTAAAAAAGGGGTGGGTGGGCGGAAAACTTGCTTGCCACGTGGCAACTCCAGACTCAACCAGTAACTCTCCACCCCCCTCAGACCACTAGAAAGACCCCCCTGCCTCTCTTAAAACTAGACAATCAGGTAAGCGACCCCCCCCTTAACATTAACCTGTAACCACGTACTTCCCATTTCCCTGTCCACCCTGTCATGCAATCCTTTCGCCTATTTTCTTTTTCTTTATTGCTCCAGGACTATCTGTATTGTGTTGTAGTTTCATTTTTGAGCCTCTGCCAGGAGATTAAGCCAGCCTCAGAGAGTGTCCTATCTTGTGGAATTAAAGGAGAACTATGAGGTGAGTGCTTTTCACTCACCTCATTGTTCTAGCCGACCTGTGACAATGAGACTGTCACAGGTCGGCTCAGTAGATCGGGAAGTGAGCGAACACATACCGGCGTTCGCTCCCTTCTCGATCCTGTCACAGCTCTCTGCCGTGACAGGGGAGTGGCTGGATTCCGCCCTCCCCGCTCCAATCCTCCAGCGCTGACTGGCGGAACGGTTGGGGAGGGGGCGGGTACTGCTGGCTCTGCCTCTATTTAGGCAGAGCCAGCTGTCACTCACGCAGCTGAGCGGATCCAGACATAATTGTTGGGATCCGCTTCAGCTGCGGCGTCTCAGTTTACCGCAAGCTGTTGCTCGCGGTATACTGAGCTTAGGGTGACGGGGGGACGCTAGTTTGTGTCCTCCCGTTACCCTAAGGAGAACTATGGGGAAAATCCCTAACTCCATAGCTCTCCTTTAAGACAACAGAGTAGCTATTGCACATTTATGCATTTTCTGTGAATCTTTACCCAACTGCAATAAAAGACTTGCCCTTAGCTATGAGTGAATTTCCCAGTTGTAGGCTTCACTAGGTTGATGCTGCTGCAGTCCACAGTCAGAAAGGTACAAAACCTGACAATGTGTAAACTACAATAGCATGCAATGATTTATTCAAACATTATTCAAACATTGGTTCTGTTCATTATGCCACTCCAGTAACACTTATTGTCATGAGCGTGTCGCCATCTTGGACCAATCTGTCCTTCACTGATACTTTTGTGTAGTCAAGGAATTTGGCAGCTGTTGTGAGATCATATTATCAAGACTATTTAAAGCAGCGCTGTGAGTATGAGAGAGCTACACAACCTGCATTTCCCTGTTATCAGCTTGGCTTTCACTATAAGAGCCTTAGAAATCTGCAGCCTTAAAATGTACCATATTATACTAAATGTGACTTTTAGATTATAATATTTATTTGTATTGGTATCATCTCAGTGTTGTTCCCATCACCTTAAAGAGTACCTGTCACTGTCGATATGCTATCACAGGGCTGGCTCGCAGTGCGAGCGCCTGCACCCGGAACACAGGCACATTAAAATACTGCAAGCGATCGCACTGTGGGCGGGGGGCATGGCTGCGGTGCCATTAACTTCAATGCACCACCATGCCCCCTCCCACCCCTGAATGCAGGGAGCCGGACAGCTTGCGGTCCAGGGGACGAACGCACTGGAGTGCAGACTTTGTGGTGTGAACCAGCCATTAGGGTGGCCCCATTCCTTTTTAGGCTTCTATGGAGCCACCCTTGGGTGTGCTAGTAAGCTGTGTATGTCTCCACAAACACACAGCACAGCAAAGCAAGCCATCCCCCTCCTCAATCCTCCCTTCCCCAAGCTTGTAGATGGACAGCTGCTGGACACTTCTCTGCAGCTTTCAGGGCCCATTCACACCATGTCCAGACCAGATCTGCATGCATTTCCGCTAAGGATGTCCCGATACCAATACTAGTATTTAGCTCTGGTGACATGTAGTTAGCTCTGGTGACATGTATTCAGCTCTGGTGACATGTATTAAGCTCCGGGTGAGATCTGTATTTAGCTCTGATGAAATCTGTATTTAGCCCTGATGAGAAACTGCCCTAAAATCATTAGTCTGTATTGTTTTAGAAAAAATGTCACATGTTCCTTTAAGAAAAAGTATCGGTAATTGGTATCAGCAAGTACCTGAGGGATAGAAAAAGTATTGGTAATTGGTATCAGCAAGTACCTGAGGGAAAGTACGTGTACTTGGTCTTGAAAAAGTGGTATCTGGACATCCCTAGTTTCCGCAAATGCGGTGTGGTGCATTTGTGATGCATTTTTTATGCCTTCCCTTACGTTCCAGTGCTTTTTTTGGGGGGGGGGGGCATTGCGCAGATTATTCTCTGAGGGTTCTTCCTTCTTCATTTTGTAGCACCTCCCTTTGTGTGAGTAAGCTGGTGAACAGACATGTTTTATTTGTATGCAGGCATGTTCTTTGTGATGGCCATTTCAATCAAGAGACAACGTGCTCGCAGGAGACATTGTTTTTGGGTGCACCTATACTTTGAATCTAAGAGAATCGAAGGGTCAATTTTGGACTTTATACAAGGCACATCCAAAAAAGTTTTTTCCATTCACTGGCATGTCTATTCGTAGGTGATGTGTTATTTATCCAAAGCCCCACCTTTTTTTAATTAATTTTGTTGCACTCTGGTGCGTTTTTGACGAGTTTTGGGACATTCCAGTCCATGCAGTATCTTTTTTCCCTGCACCAGAACGGACTGCAGAGGTGTGGACAGAGCCCAGAAATCCCATAGAGCCCTCAATCTTGTACTGGACAGAAAGATCAGGGAAGCTGAGCTGAGGGATACAGCTATTCGGATACAAGTGCTTGGGGAAAAAAATGTAATGAAATAATTTCTTGAGCGATGTATATTTGTTTGATCTTTGCTTGAGAGTTTAATACTACTTTAATGGTGACTGGGATAAGGTGTCAGGACTACAATTCATGATGAACTCTTAAATCATATTTGTAGTCCTAACACAGAAATTCTACATTTAACCAGTATATATTTAGCTATTGTGTTTGCAAATGTACAGAAATTGTGAGTCAATGAATATGTATGTCAGCCATTTGGCACTGACGTCGCTGTATGCGAGTCTGTTCAGCTGTTCTCCCGCATGCCTACATGTGTCAGGTGTTATCAATTGATGCCAGAGCACTGTGGACAGTCAGCGCAGTGTTATCAGGAACTATGGCTGAACCTCATTCTTAGAATTCACTAATTTAAAGAGGTAACAGATGCTAACTAAACTTTATTTTTTTGTATTAACTGTTAATGTGAAATATATTTTTAAAGGCATGTAGCAAAATTAGATGTAGTGGAAGAGAGGGATATACAATAGCTAACACTGGACATACTGATTTGTATATAGTAAGGGACTGCTGTACTGTCATAAACTGGCCATACATGGCTTAAATTTCTTCAGATTTCTGCTGACTTGGCCAGAATTGGAGCTGTGGGTAGCCCTGTTAGAACCATGTGGCTCAAAAAAACTCAATTACAAATTTTGAGGAACTGGACGGAAACTTTTATTGCGAACTGTGACTGCATCCAATCAGAGGGAAATGCCACACCAGTTAAAATAGTGCAGATACAACTTTATTCCATTACAGTCATGGGATATTCAAAAAGAATATCCAATGTGTTTCGGGGGGTCCAAAACTCACCCCCTTCATCAGGGCTTAATGAGAGAAACCATGTATGTGGACTACAATCGCTGCAGGTTAAAAGTTGTATTGAATTGTGATGGGAGTACTTCATTCTTGTCAGAAGCTGAACCAGAACTCAAGGGACCTGATTAACTTAGGTTGGTGGTTGTTGAGGAATGCGAATTGTGGCACATGAGATTTTATTTTGGCACATCACATGTCAAACAAGCTTTTATGTTGCAGACCTCTATTGTGGCAAATACTGACAAACTCATTTTTGAACCATTACTTATTTGGTGCAGATTGTAAGACTTTTTCTACAAAAAATCCCCCTTGGATTTTTTACAGTTGGTGCACTAGTCACATCTTTCTTTTTAAACCCTTCTAATTTAAATATTATTTGCAGGATCCATAAAAACAGGCTTCTGTGTGCCAAATATTTGGCACTGACAATAGTTAATCTGACCCAAGGCATGGAGAGGTTTTATTCATTGAGGCGGTGTGATGTTCTGTGTAATGTGTGAAGTGGAACAACCATTTTACTATTTTACTGTAGTATGGTCAATGAAGAGTTGTTGCTGATTTTTCATTTATAGGTTACTGCATTTTGCACGTCATCTCTACTCCTTGAATTGCCTTCCTGCTGGAGCACCAGATGTTGATGTTGTGGTAATGTTAACTACTGGTACTTGCTCTTCAGATGTACATTTCCTTCAAAGTGAAAAAAAAGTTGGCAGTTGTAATTTTTGCCACTCCTTCTCATTTATTCCAAGCAACCGAGGTCTCAGTGAATAACATGGGCAGCTTCACAGTGATGACAGTAATGTGCCAGTGATGTATCTCAAGGACACATTTAAATAGACACATTGCACTGCTTGGTCTAGTATTGACTGTAATGGCTGCAAAGTATTATCTGACTGGTGGTCTGACACTCACCCACTGTGAATGAATGGAAAGTCCATTAGAAAGCAATACATAGATCAGATCAGATGCACTATGGATGCATATAGTGGCTCTTATTTCATCTATTACTATGGTTAGTAAACAATTTCTGACATTTGACAGCTATGTAAATATGCTAAGTAGACACAATACATTCCTTATAAGAAGGGTTGACAAATAGTATTGAAAGATGCTGTCTGTCTTTTTCCCCTCATGTGTCTGATCCATGTGTTTGTTTGTCTTGGCCTACACTCACAATACAAAGCATACAATTGTATTTGTTCCTATTTGTAACAATGTAAAGTTTCTTCAGTTTCCATGATAGAAATCTTTGTTGTGTTATGATGAATGCTTATTAAAGGCTAAATTTACCTTTTGGACTATGTTTTATGTCACACCCATATATTTAAGGTGTAACATAAAACAGGGTCACTATGCAAACCCCCCCATGCTCCCCCACTTACTTGAATCACAAGGTTCTTCTTCCAAAAAGTTGGTGTTGATGTTTTAACTCAGCGTGGCTAGGCATGGCTCCACAATGAATGAAGAAACTACAAGTCCCATCAGCCACCATGGCAGAGGGACTTGTAGTTCACAATGGAATACAAGTGTGGTGACATTAACACCCGTCCATGTTATGTATCTCTGTATGGAGAATCTGCAGGAGCCAGACCATTGCACCTACGACCAACTGATCTTGGCTGCAATGCTTTACTGACTCAGAAAATAAAAAATGCAATTTGTTTTCTTTTTTAAATCAAATAATTTTTTATTTATTTATCGGAAGCAATATAACAAGACATTTAAGTATTGAACAAAGAAATAAAATAAAAATTAATATAAACAGTAATCAGTAGATAACAATTTGGGAGTCTGAGATCAGACAGGTATTATCAAAACTCTAGAAGGGCGTCTTAGTTGTACTCCAAGTTATTGTGGTTACAACAATCGTATAACATAGCATAACATAACGAAAAACAAACATTGCATGAGTAAATATGCAAACATTGCCATGTACTATACCAATACAGTCGTATTCACACATTTGGGTTCGAAGGGGAAAAAGGGAAGGTGGAAGAGACCAGAGGGTTATTATGTAGTAAAGTTTGAAAATGTGCTTAACCATATAGTCCAAGGGTGCGAAAGAGCATCAAAATGACTGATTTTATTGCAGTTATAGACCAGTATTCTCTCATAGTTATAATGCAGTTGAACTAAGTAAGCGAGTTGTGTAATAGTGGGAGAGTCCGGACTTTTCCAGTTTCTGGTGATTTAAAAGACGAGCCGCCAAAAGAATGTGAGTTATCACAGTCCGAACACTGGGGGAAACCTATCGATTCCCAAATTCAGGAGTGCTATTTCCGGAGTAGGGGTGACAGTGCAACCAGCGATCATACCAATCATATTAAATACAGCACTCCAAAACCTCTGTAGACTAGGGCAGTGCCAGAAGGTATGCAGGAGATTTTTCACCGTTCCACATTCTCTCCAGCACAGAGGGGAGTGCTCGTTGGGAACATTTAGCCAATCTGTATGGAGTAAGGTACCATCTGAGTTTAATTTTTAAGGACACTTCCCAAAGGGTCAAACATTTAGTGGCTGAGAATAATGTAGTAAGAGTCTTAGTCCATTGAGCTGGAGTAAAAGGGACACAAGTCTTCCTCCCATCTCTGAAATGGAAGAGTTTTAACAAAAGAGAGCTTCTCCTGTAAGTTACCATATATGTAAGAAATACCCCTAATGGCAGTATAAGGATTGTGTTAAAATGTCCATAGAGTACTTGAAAGGTGACGAATTTGAGAGTATTGGAAAATTGTTGATTTGTGGGAGGCAATATTGACTACAAAGCTGTAAGAAAGGTTTGACTTTATCGTGGTCATAGAGTTCGGAGATGCATGTAATAGAACTAGAGCGCCACTGTTTGAGATTCAGATCTGGTATGAGTAATTCAAGAATGTCTATCAGGAGAGGGATGCGTGTAGTTGGTTCTAAGGAAAATATGAAGGAACTTATATGTCTCCAAGCCTTAATGGATGCTTCTATAGGTAGGGATAAAGGAGCATTGGAAAATCCTGGATGCAAACTCGCTAAAAGGAAATGGAATACATTTCGCCCTGGTATAAAAGATTGTCTTGGTTGTGATCTATGAGGGTGTTTGAGAATGAATACCTTTACATTAAAAGCAGCAAGAGCAGTAAGTGCTGAAACCTATTACAGCTCTTTCACTAATATGGTCAGAAGACATGTGCACTTAAAAGCATACCTTGTCTAGGAATCCAAGATCTCCTTATCTGGGAGTGCTCACTTACAATTCCATGGTCTCATCTTTGTGGGAACAGTTTGGGGATGGCCCCTTCCTGTTCCAACATGACTGTGCACCAGTGCACAAAGACAAGGATGAGCGAGTTTGGGGTGGAGGAACTTGACTGGCCTGCACAGAGTCCTGACCTTAACCCGATAAAACACCTTTAGGATGAATGTAGGGCTGCAACAACTAATCGACATAATCGACTATAATCGATTATTGAAAAATTTGTCAACTTTTTCAATCATCGATTAAGCGGCTTCCGATTGGTTTGCCCTGTTCACGGCTCCACACTCGCTGCGCGACACACCTCCTCCACACCTCACGCTTGCCGCTGCCAGACCCGCCCGCATCCACGCTCCACACGCCGCACCTCCTTCCCCGCCTCACGCTCACCGCCCGTCCAAATCCACGATCGGCACAGGGACGCGGGGAGGAGCAGTTGTGGGCGGATTACAGCCGCCAATAGACATGGCCCGATCTCAGAAACAAGTTGCTGGAAGACTGCTCAGGAAAGCCTGCACTTTCCCCACACATGGTGCTCTATAATGTATTGCTGGGATTTGTATTCCTCTATAGCTGATGGTACATTGTGCTGTATATTATACAGCACAATG
>NW_017307436.1:436098-449425 GCF_000935625.1 Nanorana parkeri | reverse complement strand
GGGGGCCCGCCGGCCGCCGGATACTGATGGTTGCCATGGCGATAGAATGCTTAGCCCGATCGGGAGCAGCGCTGTGTAATCTGACACAGCGCGGCTCCCGTGCCGGGTCAGCATTCTATCGCCACGGCAACCCTCCACCAATCACAGCGCGCTACTGCCCGGTCCCCGCCCACTCCGCTGGGTTCGTCGGCTGTGAGCGGGAGAGGCAGAGCGTGCGACTGCGAGAGGGAGGTAATGTATACAGAGAAGGCACCTCTCTATATACATTGCCCACCTTCCCCCTCTCTATATACATTGCCTCCTCTCCCCCCTCTCTATATACATTGCCCCCCCCCTCTCTCTATAGATTGCCCCCCTTTCTCTATACATTAGCCCCCCCCTTAGGTGCCCTCTCTATATACCAGCGGAGTGGGCGGGGACCCTCTCAGAGGGGGGGGGGCAATGTATAGAGAGAGGGGGGCAATGTATATAGAGAGGAGGGGGCAATGTATATAGAGAGCAGGTATCCAGCAGCCAGCGGGCCCCCAGTCTCTGCGCCGGGAGTGTCATCCGGCACAGAGATGGGGGGCCCGCCAGATGGGGGGGGGGCCAAAAAAAATCTTGCACCAGGGCCCTTTGTTCCTTAGCTCCACCACTGACCCTACGGACTAAGACTGGGATGCCATTAAAGTTCATGTGCATGTAAAGGCAGGCATCCCAATACTTTTGGCAATATAGTGTATCTTTCAGCATTGATGGTGCCTTTTCTGATTTGCAAACTGCCCATTCCATACATACTATTGCACCCCCATACCATCAGATATGCAGGCTTTTGAACTAAGCGCTGATAACAAGACGGAAGGTCCCCCTCCTCTTTACTCCAGAGGCATGACACCTATGGTTGCCAAAAAGAATGTAACATTTTCATTTGTCTGACCACAGAACAGTTTTTCACTTTACGATAGACCATTTTAAATGAGCTTTTGCCCAGAGAAGTCTGCAGCGTTTCGGGGTCATGTTCAGATATTGTTTCTTCTTTGCATGATAGAGCTTTAACTGGCATTTTTGCATGGCGCAGCGAACTATGTTCACAGACAGTGATTTTTGGATGTGTTCGTGAACCCATACAGTGATGTCCATCACAGAAGCATGCCTGTTTTTAATGCAGTGCCATCTATAGGCATGAAGATCACAGGCATCCAATATTGCGTTTTGGCTTTGTCCTTTGCGCACAGAGATTTCTCCAGATTCTTGGAATTTTACATATTATGTACTGTAGATGATGATATATTTAAAGTCTTGGCAATTTTACCTTGAAGAACATTATTCTGAAATGGAAAAAAGAAAATGGCAATGCGCTTCACAAACTCAAAAAATATATACCTTAAATGTCAGAAAAAGTTTATAAATTGTGAAATTGTGTGTTATCCACAACATCTGTGTTGCACAATGCCTGTGCTAATAATAATTCAGAAAAACTCTTGGTCTAATGGTCAAGAAACTATAAACCATAATAAACATAGAAAAAAAATTAAAATAAATAAATAAAATACAATGTGAATACCAAAAAAACATATACTTGTGCTAGTACATCTCATAGAATGTGTACATATAGAAAATCCTGTATTAAATCTCACAAGTGATGTACAACTCCCACTTAATCTACATATCCATATGTGAAGTCCATTACTTCTTGATACAATAAAGTCCTTGAACTACGAGGACGGTCTGCCTCAGAGGAAGTCAATAGTGACGAAATGCATTAGGTGGGCGGATCCATGCAAGCATTACAATCATGGAGACAGGAACTCCAGCGGACACAAGCCATGTGCAATTGCCTTATTTTAATTAATTTTTTTTCTCTGAGTAGAAGAGAAGGTGGAAGATGGAGGAATAGTGTTATACGGTTTTGGAAAGGTAAGCCAGAGTTGGGAGGAATATACCCCAATTTATTGTCGGATCAAAAACAAAGGAGAGGATTTGGTTCTATATATATGACAAAGTGCTAATTGTTCATCTGAAATATGTTGAGCAATAGGAGTCGGTGAGTGCAGCCAGATCTTATCATTGAGCACGGTGTAGAGCACTGATTCACTAATTGTTTATGCATTCACGGACATGATGTGGATTATAAAAGTTGGAAGATATATCCTCACATAGTTCAAAGACTTTATTGTATCAAATTGTGGATAACACAAAGTTGTTTTATCACTTTGTGACAATTTCACAATTTATAAAAATGTTCTCACATTCTAGGTACATATTTTTTGAGTTTGAGACTTTCATCTTTCGATGGTTGGAAGCTAATTAAAAGCTTGTATGATCTGCCCATCTTGGACAGGCAGATCGTACTTGCGATCATCGCAAGCCCGCCCCGCTGAGGGGAGGGCTTCCGATGACTGCAATGCTGAGCGGGCAGTGTGTCTTTGCGCACACCGGCCCGTGTGGCATTTGTCTTACGAGCAGGCCATAAACCTTCAGACATCTGGGGTCTGGGGGTAAATAGAATGGAGCGAATGAGGTGTCCTGTACCACCTGGTTACTAATTTGTATCCCGTCTCCTGGTACCTATTGCTGATGGACGATTGGTAGGACAGCACAAGTAATTTTGTGCGCTCACCTGGAGTGAACTGGATCCCCAGATCCTCCTCCCACCTTGTAAGGAACCAAAGACTGTCGGGGGTGCAGCTGGAGAGTAGCAATTTGTAGCAGAAGGACAGGACGTGTCGTGCTGGGCCCTCTCGAGTACATTCCTGCTCATACTGGGACAGTGGTCTGGAGAGGCGGGCAGGATCGGGGAGAGATTTTAAGAAGTGGAGAAGTTGCATGTTGCGCCATGGGTCCAGGGGTGGAGAGTTTGGGGCGGAGGTCGAGGCAAATAATACGGGCCAAGAGGTGCCGCGCAGAAAATGTAGGGCCCTGGGTCCGTTAGCAACTCTTGGAGAGGAAGCGCTGAAGGGATGTCTGAGGGCGCTTGTCTTCGTTAGAACGGAGTTTGGTCTTCTGCGACATCAAAAAAGAGGGTTTGGGATGCCGTGATCAGCTGAAAAGTCTCAAGTGGTAGCAGAGCTCAGGCAATGTGCTTCTTCACTCCGCCATAGCCAGGCCACGCCCCACCCAATCATGTTATTGACCTGTTTCCAATTAACTTAAGTAGTTGGAAAATGTTCTTCCATCTCTTCCCTGATTGTACCATTTACTTTGCCATGTTTTTGTTGCCCTGTCCCAACTTTTTTGAGACTGCTTGCTGTAATTAATTTTAAAAAGAACAAACCTATTTTTTCTTAAAATTGTACATTTTCTCAGTTTAAAACATTGGATATGTTTTCTATTTTCTATTGTAAATAAAATATGGATTTATGAGATTTGCGAATCATTGCATTCTGTTTTTATGTAGATTTTACACAGTGTCCCAACTCTTTTAGAAGTATGCTTAGATCATTTACTCAAAGCCGATCTTTTTAACATATTTATGTAAGAATCTTTTAAAAGAGAACATTCATATACAAGGTGAGTTGCTGAAATGTAATAAATTTCTGTTCTTTAGGAATGATAATTTAATGCTGGAGTGTAACTGGACAATAAAAGAAGAAAATGCAGACCACAGACTTTGATAATCTGGAAATTGAACAGCAGTATAGCTGTGTGAATTCCCGCTGGGAAGCCACTGAAGATGACCTGGACAATGACAACAGCTCTGCTCGTATGTTTGAGCGATCAAGGATTAAAGCCCTTGCAGGTATGATTGGTTACATGATAAAACTCTAAATGTTTCAGAGTATTATTAATATTGCAGGTATTTAGACAGCGCCGACAATTTATGCAGGACTTTACATACTGCACATTCACATCAGTCCCTGCCCTGAAGAAGCTTACAATCTAAGGTCCCTATTGTACACGCATACAGGGCCAACTTAGACAGGATCCAATTAACCTTCTAGCGTGTCTTTGGAGTGTGGGAGGAAACCCACACAAGCACAGGGAGAACATGCAAACTCTTTGCAGATAGTGTACTGACCAGGATACTAACCGGAGGCCACCAAGTGCTGCAAACAGTAGCGGACCTAAGGAACAAAGGGCCCAGGTGCAAGATTTTTTTTCGGGCCTCCATCCCCACTCAAAAGCCCGTTGACCTTGCCTCCTCCAATGGTGGGGGGCCCGGGACCAGATTTCGCTGGGCCCTCCCCCAGCCTTGCTCTGCCCTGGTCTTCACCAAAGTAGCTTACACTCTAATGTCCCCCGATAGTCACACTATTATTATTATACATTTATATAGCTCTGACATATACCGTAGTGCTGTACAGAGAACACTGAGCCAGTTACATCAGTCACTGCGCCAGAGGAGCTTACACTCTTATGTCCCCACACAGCCACACACTATTATTATACATTTATATATGACCCACATATACCGCAGTGTTGTACAGAGAACACTGAGCTAGTCACATCAGTCTCTCTACAGAGGAGCTTACACTCTAATGTCCCCCACAGTCAGACACTATTTTTATTATACATTGCTATAGCCACTGGCGGAACTACCAGGGTCGCAGCGGTCACAATTGCAACCGGGCCCTGGCGTTCCGCCACTTGGGAGGGCCCAGCAAGCAAGTAGAGGGCCCCCCGCGATCATGCCGCTCCTCCACTGTCGCACAGCCACCAACAGCATGTACGGGCGGCTGTGCGAAAGGGCTGGAGACGCTGTCACTGATCCTGGAGAATGAGCTGGCCCCGCCTCTTAGGGGCGGAGCTAAGAGGGCCATATCTTAGCTCCACCCCCTGGCCGCCAAGACGAGGAACAAGGCTCTTGCACTGGGGCCCTGAAGGTTCTAGATACACCTCTGGCTATAGCTCTGATATATACCACAGTGAAAGGATGTCCATGATCCTCATATTTGTTAATAGGAATGTTGGGAAGCAAGAGGATAAATATTATAGTCAGCATTTGCAGAGAGAAGCGAGCAGTAGCACCCATCTCCTCTAATGACAAATTCCTACTGAAGATGCTAGTAATAAAAAAAAAGTGAATGTTGCTTCAAAGTGAAAAAGAAGAAATGATGAGAGAGGACAATGACATCCCCAGTACTTTCTGTGGACTCCCCAGGAGTTACACTGACACCCCCAGAAGTGTTAGAGACACCCCGGGACTGCACTCACCCAGCTATGTTTCTTTACCTGAAGTTTGCTTGAAGCAGAGGCATTTCCATAGAGATGGTGTGAGGGGGCGGAGCCACAATCCCTGCATGGACCTGTCCACTAAGCATATAGGAGGGGGTGGAATTATGATTTCATCTGTGCTGAGTGGAGACCCCGCCCTGTTCCCTAATACCTGAATGTTCTCCAAGAGCAGAGAGATCACCGGTGGTAGGCCCGCCCCTGGCTGCAAGGAAAAAGTACTAACCACTAAACCACTGTTCTGCCCCAAGATTACGGAAATAGTAAAGGGCAATTTGCCTTCTGACCTTCAGAAGAGCAGGTTTACCATTGCTAGTAAGGACTTTATTGAACTTTTTACCATTAGACTAGATATCACTGCTAGTAAAGACTTTATTTCAAATACACTTAGGGATCCATTAGCCCTGCAAAAAATGGTTGTACTTGGGTTTAAATACACTATAAGGGGTCTATTTATAAACAACTCTGTGTGAATAGAGCCAAAACAAATGTTCTTAACATACTATCTTTTCAGGTCAGATTTACTATAATACTGCATTATATCCACTAGATGGAGCTGAGGACCATAGGAAATAAATGCTTATTTCCTATGTGCCTCAGCTCCATCTGGTGACCATAATGCAGACTAATCCACTTTAAAAACAATAATAAATACTATTCACAGAATAAATGAGTTCTGTATGTGTTTTGTAATTCAGATGAACGTGAAGTTGTGCAAAAAAAGACGTTTACAAAATGGGTGAACTCCCATCTTGCTTTTGTGAGCTGTCGGATTTCAGATCTCTACATGGACCTAAGAGATGGAAGGATGCTGTTAAAATTACTTGAAGTACTTTCAGGGGAGCAGTTGGTAAGTTTGCAACCCTTTCTTCATCTTTTATCATAGATTTGTTATTATTGTAGAAAAGGGACTAACTGACATTAAAACCCAATTGAACCTTCAGTGTGACTAAATATATTCTAGAAGCATCTAAACAAAAGGGTGTTCAATGTCTTACAGAATATTTTCCTAATGCTGCTACAGCCTGAGTAGAATAGCCTGTAAGATAGGACCTTTGTTCTCTGTGTGGAAGCAGTGGTCTTTTTACAAAGGTCCAAGACACCCTCTACAGAGTCATACTTAAAGCTCATGCTCCCTGCTAAATGGAGACCTGTGGCTCTGATGCAATAGGGGGGTGGGGGGGAGGGTGGGGGTGTGTGTGTGTCAGGCCTCTGTAAAGAGACCACTGCTTATCAATGAACAGAAAGAGTTGCACTATGCAGCATGTTTGCAAAGTTAGGGCTTTTCTACTTAGGGTTGTAGCTACTTCGTGAAGAAAATAAACTGTAAGGGCACATTCACACTATATACGGTGACTGGCATCCTTCAGCAACTGAACAACACCAGTCACCACTAGGGAACATGGACAACAATTGTTTTCTTTTCCACAAAATTTTTATTGTTTTCAAATAAGCACACTAACAGAACACAATGATATAATATAAAGCGGTGCTGATGCAGCAGCCAGGAAATTTCATTGGAATTAAGGATTAGTAGGTTTAGTATATACCTTTATCAAACAAATTAGATGGTTTCTTATAGTAAACCTAAGTTCCAAACGATCCATCTAGTGAGGACCTTCCGAGTAAGGTCGTATATACTGAGGACCGTAAGCTGGTCCCACAGCTAATTTTGATCTGATTCCTGGGAGGCTAATCCCAGTAATCAGAGACGATAGGGTGGGGAAAGGGGGTAGGATGTCACACAGGAGGGTCGGTTGGGGTAGGAAAAGACAAGTACAACGTGGAGAATAGAGGGGGGGGGGTTAGTGCAGGATGAACATAGACTCAAGTAGGTCGGGTGGCTTTCCTCTGTTCCCCTTGTGGGGGCTGATTAGATTGTTATCTGGGTTGGGTCAAAGTGTAGTGGACTGGCGTATGAGATCTAAGCTCCCCAGATCCTCTCGTATTTGGCATATGAGTCTGTCAAGATTGACGCTAATTGTTCATTAGTCCTCATCAGTGATACGGTTTTTCAATTCCAGGTAGTTAAGCACAGGGGATTTCCAGGATCTGGCAATTGTTTGTTTGGTAGCCATGAATATGTGGGAGATCAAGCACTGCTGTCGCTTAAGTACAACTATTATAGGCTTATGTAAAAGCGCCTCCCATGGGTCTTTATGTAAATTACATCCCAATACAGTGTTGATTAAGGCATACATTTGGATTCATAGGCTTTTAACCTTAGCTCAGTCCCACCAAATATGTTTCATAGTGCCCAACTTTCCACAGCTGCGAAACCATATGGGAGAATGTGAGGAAATAACTTTATGCATGCGGGATGGAGTATAATACCAGCGCAGTAGCACCTAGTACAGGTTTTCCTGTGTCAGAACATTTCGGGAACAAGAATTTATGTTACTCCAGATTGCCGACCAGTCTGTTTCCGATATTGAAGAGCCCAACTCTTCTTAATTGGTTTGATAGGACATAGTGCCACTAGAGAGATGTGCAGATAGTTAGGATTGTATCAGGGCGATCAGGCCGGGAGAGTGAGGGTCTCTATGACATCTGTGTTCAAAGGGACTATACGGGTAGGGTGGAGTAGCTGAACTGCATAATGATTGTACAAAATTGCGTAGTTGGAGATACCAGAATAGTTCAGCTCGTGGTATTTGGTATGATTCTTTGAGTTGTGCAAAGGAATTAATCCCCTGGGGCGTAAGCATGGAAAATACGTCCTGAAAGCCAGCTTCCATCTACCAGGAAAACTTATTTGGACTATCCATGCCAGGATATAATAAAGGGCAGTGGTGTCACTAAGGTTATGTCAGACTCTGAGGGTAGGTTTCTTTTCCTTCAATGCCTAATTTACCAAATGCCTTTCACCCTGGCCAATATTTACATGCCTAATACGGGACAGAAGCGAGCCTTCCTGTCTATCATGGCTAAACTAGAAAATTTCATGGCTGGGCATACTATTGTTGGTGGGGATTTTAATTTTGTGATTGACCCTGTACTAGATTCATCCTCCGGTAAAACCCATGTCTCCCTGCCTTCTCTCAATACGGTTCGGAAACGCCTGAGGGTGCTACAATTAGTCGACATTTGGCGCACGTTACACCCGACAGTGAAGGACTATACATTTTACTCAGTACCCCACGCCACCTACAGTAGGATTGACAATTTGTTTACGTCTCATTCTTTGCTTAGCTGGCGCCCGAGCGCGACCATTGGCCCCCAAATCTGGTCTAGCCACTTTCCAGTTTTTCTTTTTCGGTTCCAGGCACGTCTAAAAGCTCCCCCTCGTGGAGACTTAACGAGTCGCTCTTGAAAGATCCCATTATCTTAGATGCACTCAGGTCGGCGATTAGAGAGTTTAGGGAACATCACTCGTCTGACGAGACGCTACCCCCTATACAGTGGGAGGCTCTTAAGTGCGTCCTGCGTGGCGTACTCATTCAGCATGGGGCTAGGTTGAAGAGGGAGCGAGCCCAGTGTATTTCTGGACTCCTGACGAAATTGGCTGACATTGAGCTGAAGCATAAGGCAACGCCTTCCCCGTCTCTTTACCAGGACCTTCTCACTTTCCGTGCAGAACTTCACGCGGTCTTAGATTTAACTTATCTACGCCACAGAGACCTGACCCTCAGATACTTTCATGAGTTTGGTGGCAAGTGTAGCAGTTTATTGGCTCGTTCCATCCGCGCAAAACGACTCCGGACCTATGTGCCCACCGTTCACTGCTCACAACAGGGTAGGGTTCACTCTTCTGAGGATATAGCCCGGGCATTTCATGCGTACTACACCTCTTTGTATAATTTGGGCCCGGCAGCTCCTCAAGGGGGGTGGGTTGTCCCAAGGACAAGATCTTAGCCTATTTACAGAGGACTGGCCTTCCTCGCCTTTCCTCATCGGTGGCCCAATCCTTAGCCGCTCCTTTTACGCTGATGGAAATCTCAGACACCATCAAATCTTTGCCTTCTGGCAAAAGCCCGGGCCCCGATGGCTATACCCGTCCCTTTTTTAAAAGTCTCCATGACCCCTTGCTGCCCCTCCTGGAGCATACATTTAACTCCATCTCAAGTTCCTGCACCTTTCCCAAGCAATCCCAGGAAGCGCTCATAACTGTTCTGCCCAAGGAGGGGAAATATCCCTCTTCTTGCGCCAGTTACAGACCCATCTCCTTAATCAATTTGGACATAAAAATATATGCAAAAATCATAGCCAATAGACTGAAAACGCATATCCCGTCCCTGATTCATTTAGACCAGGTGGGCTTTGTCCCTTCCAGGGAGGCCCGTGATAATACCTCTAAATCCTTTACCCTCATGGCCTACGCTCATGCCCGTCACATCCCGCTGTGTCTCCTGTCGGTGGACGCAGAGAAAGCCTTTGACCGCCTTATTTGGGCTTTCCTGTCGGCCACCCTACAGTACATTGGTATACCCTCTGGTCTCCTTAGTAAAATCCTAGCCCTCTATCTCCCATTATGGGCAACCCAGAGTTCCCCCCTGCTAGACACAGGATAAGGTTCCTAGGCTGGCGCAGCACGGACCTGACACCTCTATTTTTGGCCCTCATGACGGGGGGGACTACGCAAGTTGACCTCCATACTAGCGGAGTTGGCTCCACAACATGGGCAATGGTTGGAGTATTTCCAACTGCGGGACTTTTATGCCATTCTCGCTAAACGAGGTGACTTACACAGGGACCTGTACCCCTTTGAACGTCTGTGTGTTGACACTGAGCCACCGAGACGGGCCATCTCCACTATTTATGACCTCTTACTACAGCTCTTATTCTCGGACATCCCCAGGTATTTTGCGGAATGGGAAAAGGACCTTGTGTGTACTTTCTCTACTTAAGACATTAACAGGGCACTTGCCTTCACTCACAGGACCTCCATAGCTAGTAAGATTCAGGAGCGCAATTTTAAAATCCTATCCAGGTGGTATTATTGCCCGACACGTCTCCGAGTTTTCTACCCCCAGACTTCGGACATATGCTGGAGATGCTTTTTGCATCCTGGCTCCATGCTGCACATATGGTGGAGCTGTGATGGGGTGACCGGATTCTGGTCTTCCATTTTCTCCACATATGAGAAACCTACGGGCTCCGGGGTGGAGGGCTCCCCACAGCTGGCCCTTCTTTCCATGTTTCCGGGCTCCTACAAGTCTGTTAAGAGGGGCTTGCTGAGATTTTTGTGCTGGCGGCTAGGGCGGTGATACCGAGGCATTGGAAATCCCCTCTGAACCCCACTTTGAAAGAGTGGATTGAAGAGATGCCTCTCTGTGGAACAGAAGAACTTACGGCCAACCTGTACGATCGCTACTCTCAATTTTATGCTGTCTGGAGTGTTTGGATACACTTTTGCACCACAGATGCCTTTCGTGAGCTACTCACTATCTAAATACATGGGCCCCCCTATGCAGGGGAGACTCGGTTATTCAGTAGCATCATTGAGGGAATGGTCGCACCCCTTCCTACTCCCTACTTTCATTACTATTTAAATTTCTGTTTTGGTACATGCCCTTTCCTACTATGCTGACTAGCTAACTGCCCCTTCTTTTCTTTTCTGTCCGCCTGCTCTCTTTTTCACCCCATGCTGCTCTTTTTCTCCTTCTTCCCCTTCTCCTGCCCTTCTCTCTCCCTCTCTACTTCTTCTGTCTCTGCACCACTTGGAACAGAGTTTTGACCTGTATTATTTGCTGGCGCTCTAGGCATCACTGAAAGTGCCTTCTCAAATCCAGCAAGATTCCTGACTGGAGTGTGAGTAGTGGCTCCCATGGAAATTGTGTACGGAACTACCTGATGTTGGAACCCTTGCAGGGCCTTTCCATGATATCGCTAACGAGCTATTGTGTTATATTACTGTGCCAAGCATGTGTGCAGACTTTGTGTTTCTTGTCTCTATGTTGTAAACGGTATTCTCTATGCCTCTCTACAATCAAAACATTATCTTTAAAAAAAAATAAAGAGCAGTGGGTAAGCGACAAAAGAGGGGGATATGGTGAAATCAGATGACCAGTGTATTTTACTGAATCCCATATTCTTGTGGGATTGCATGACCAGTCCTAAGTTGGGGGGTTGGAGTGAGGGTGGGAGCCATGGTAAGTTGGACACCAGAATGGGATGGGTATCCAAGACATCTAAGGAGACCCATAAGGGCATGTCAGATTTAGAAGACAGGAGGGCATGGGGGGCTATTTGCGCTGCTTTGTAATCATTCGAGAAATTGGGTACCCTCAACCCCATAAGTAACTTGGACCTAAAGAGAACTTGATTGTTCACTCATGGTCCAGCTCCACTCCATATAAAGCGGGATGCTTCCCGTTGTAAGATGCGGAGGACATGGGTGGGTAGAATGATAGGTAAGGCCCTAAATGCATACAATATCTTAGGTAGAAAGGACATTTTAATAGCGTGGATACGTCCCATCCAAGATATTTGAAAATCCTTCCAGGAAACTAGAAGTAGCTTGGGTTGGTGTAGTAATCTTGGATAGTTTGCCTGATAGAGTGTAGAATAATTGTGAGTTAGCGTTATACCCAAGTAAGAAAGGGAGGACATCCACGGGAAAGAGTATCGTTATTGTAGTTGCAATTTTGTAGTCTCAGATAAGGAAACAATCATCGCTTGAGATTTGGATGGATTAATATGCAGGCCTGAAACTATTGCAAATTTGTCTAATAAGGCAATCGGGTTCGGCAGGGAAGAATGTGGAGAGGTCAAGGTCAGTAATATATCATCCGCGAATAGCGAAAGCTTGTGTGAGTAACCTGCCAGAGGCAGTCCCTCAATATCTTGATGTGTCCTAATAGAGATCACTAAGGGTTCAAGTGCCAAAATAAATAAAATCGAGAGAGCGGGCACCCCTGAAGTGTTCCCCGCCTAACCTGGAATGTGGAACAAGCTGAATCCTTGATATCTTAAACAATAGCTTTTGAACAGGAATAAACTGCTCGTATCCAAGACATAAAGCCCGTACCAAAACCCAATTTCCCCAATGTTGACATTAACCGTTTGCTGACCGAGGTGTTAAACCCCCTTCTTCCCCAGGCCATTTTTCAGTATTCAGCGCTGCGGTACTTTGACTGACATTTATTGAGGCATGCAACGCTATACTGAAATAAATTTTATCCCATTTCATGCGGCCCTCCAGCTCCGCCATTCGGCCGCCAATCTCCCTCAGTTCCCTTATCAGATCTGGGGAGAGCTTCCCTGTCGCCGCAGACTTTTCTTCGCGCACGACAGACCTGATGCTGGCTATCAGTGCCACCAATGGCATTGCGGTGGAGGGCTGAAGTGCCGATGGGAACAGCGCCTGAATGTCTACCGTGCTATTGGAGTCGTCAGCCATGTAAAGCCTTCTGCTAATGGGGTCGATGCCATCTTGGATTTAGCGGCCGACTAAAGAGAGCGGTTCATGGTGCCCGATCGATGCTAGGGGTGGGTGAGGAAGCGGAGGAGTGCGGTGAGTAATTCCTCCAATCCCAAACAGCAGAAGAATTTGTTTGCCCTGAGTCAGCTAGCGGTAATCCTCCCACGCTGCATGCATAGGGTTGCCACCCGTCCGGTTTTCAACCAGACAGTCCGGTTTTGGTGTGTTGTGTATTCTCCCCAAAAAATTTTTAGTGGCGCTAGAGTGTTCGGGTTTCACTTGAAGAAAAGGTGGCAACCCTATGCATGCATTTGCCTTCAACAATTGTTTTCTATGTGCCCCATTCACACACCACACTGTGAGCGTAATATGTGGTACATGTGTGCTGCAAAAGAAATGCAGATATGCTGCATTTTTTGCAGCATACTAGACTGTACTGCTGGTCACCGCACCGCTTTACACCTTGCTGCCAAGTGGGGACCTGAGTGGTCACTTTGTACACTCCAAATAAAGTTAAAAAAAAGTATTAAAAGGTAAACAGTGTTATTTTCTGGGACAGGGCATTACACCGCCCACCCACTGGAGCTGTCAGAAGACACTAGCCTGACGGCTAAAACAGAGCATTTAAACTGGTAGGCTAGTGCAAACAGGGTCCTAAGACTTTGCACTCCTTTTGATATAATACACCTGAAATATATTTAGAAAGTTCAAATGGGCTTTAAAGGGATAGAAGTATAGTGTATGTTTAGTAAGTACATTGTCTATTGCAGTGTTAACCTTAAAGTAATTTTTGACACATTTGTAAATGTTTTC
>NW_017307436.1:434107-436086 GCF_000935625.1 Nanorana parkeri | reverse complement strand
TTTTGGAGTAGTAAAATGTACACTTCCCAATACTTAGAGCCGACCTGTCACACTACAGGTGTCACATGCCAGCTCTAGTTCAAAACTGAGCGATCATGAACTGCTGATCGCTCAGCTCATGGTCTTCTCCATGCAGAGAGTGATGACTGACAGACACTGCTCCCCTCTCTCCGTTCCTCTAGTGCTCAATTAAGGGACAGATAGGGGAGGGGGTGAGCACAGCTGACTCTGTCTCTAGAGCCTGCTAGATGCTGAGTTTGGGTCAGAGGAGTACATTATTAAATGTATTTCTGTGACCAGGGCCGGACTGGGACAAAAAATAGGCCCGGGCATTTTAGACTGAGCAGCCCAATCATGTGACCCCCAAAGGCCCCACCCCCAATCCAGGGGTGTGGCCAAACAGACGTGCAATCGAGGGACGGGGCCAAACACTGAAGCACAATCGAGGGGCAGGGCCAGTTGCTGGTAAGTACAGGAGGGCTACAGTTGTCAACCAAGCCTTGCAACAATATAGGAAGCTTGCTACAGATAAATCTTGTGATATCCTCAATGGATCTCTGCCTCCCCAGCAGTCCTCCCCACCCCGTGCTTGGTGTACAGACAGTGCTCCCGAAATGGTGCTCAGAGTTCTCCAGCAACACCGGTATAATACCACCAATTCCATACATAGGCACCTGTGTAATGCACTGCATACCGGTGTAATACACTATATACCTGTGTATGTAGTGTATTACACAGGTATGTAGTGTATTACACAGGATTTTAGGACAGTGGTGGAGCATGGTAACTGCAACTGGTGTGCCCCTGGTAGTACTGCCACTGACTCCAACCTGCAGTGGGACTACAAATCCCAGCAATACATTAAACTGCATTGCAGAAAACCATCAGCTATAAAGGACTATAAATCCAAGCAATACATTATACCAGGCCTCAAAATTTCCACTCGCCCCCTCGCAATTGGCGAGTGAAAATTGCAGGGGGGCGAGTGGAATCTCATCGAGGAGCGCCACCGGCGGGACCAGAGATGGGACACTACCGCCGCGGCAATTGCTCGCTTCTGTTCTCTCTTCTCATCGGCCGCTGTAGCTACAGAGCGGCCGATGAGAAGAGAGAACACAAGGGAACGATCGCCGTGATGGTAGTGTCCCATCTCTGGTCGCGGCGCCGCCGCTCCTCGATGACATCCGCTGTCTTCTGCAGCTTCTTCCGCCCACCTCAGCTGCCAGGCTGGGATGAAGACTGCAGAGACGGTGAGACCCGCCATCCAGAAAGTTAGCAGGGAAAAAAAGGTACATGGAGGATCTCTGCACCGACCTCCACCCCAACCCCCTCCCCACCACCAGGAAAAAGAAGAGGCACCTGAATACCAGCTAAGTGCACTGTAAGTCCCTTTTCTTTCTTCCTTACACTGTGCGTCACACTGACCTCTGCGCTGTGGGTCACTATGATCTCTGCGCTGTGGGTCACTATGATCTCTGCGCTGTGGGTCACTATGATCTCTGCGCTGTGGGTCACTATGATCTCTGCGCTGTGGGTCACTATGATCTCTGCGCTGTGGGTCACTATGATCTCTGCGCTGTGGGTCACTATGATCTCTGCGCTGTGGGTCACTATGATCTCTGCGCTGTGGGTCACTATGATCTCTTCGCTGCGCGTCACACTGACCTTTTCGCTGTGCGTCACTATGACCTCTGCGTTGTGCGTCACACTGACCCTGCGCTGTGCGTCACTCTGACCTCTGCGCTGTGGGTCACTATGATCTCTGCGCTGTGGGTCACTATGATCTCTTCGCTGCGCGTCACACTGACCTTTTCGCTGTGCGTCACTATGGCCTCTGCGCTGTGCGTCACACTGACCTGCACTGTGCGTCACACTAACCTCTGCACTGTGCGTCACACTGACCCTGCGCTGTGCGTCACTCTGACCTCTGCGCTGTGCGTCACTCTGACCTCTGCGCTGTGCGTCACTCTGACCTCTGC
>NW_017307436.1:395370-432941 GCF_000935625.1 Nanorana parkeri | reverse complement strand
TGCGTCACACTGACCCTGCACTTTGCGTCACACTGACCCTGCTCTTTGCGTCATACTGACCCTGCACTTTGCGTCACACTGACCCTGCACTTTGCGTCACACTGACCCTGCACTTTGCGTCACACTGACCCTGCACTGTGCGTCACTCTGACCTCTGCGCTGTGGGTCACTATGATCTCTGCGCTGTGGGTCACTATGACCTCTTCGCTGTGCATCACACTAACCTCTGCACTGTGCGTCACTCTGACCCTGCTCTGAGCGTCACTCTGACCTCTGCGCTGTGCGTCACTCTGACCTCTGCGCTGTGCGTCACTCTGACCTCTGCGCTGTGCATCACTCTGACCTCCGCTGTGCGTCACTCTGACCTCTGCGCTGTGCGTCACTCTGACCTCTGCCCTGTGTGTTACATTACTGACCTTTGCGCTGTGCTTTACATTACTGACCTGTGCGCTACATTACTGACCTGGCGGAGTTAAGGCCGGGGCAGGGTAGGGGTTAGGTGGGGCAACTGGTGGCAAGTAACTTTTAAGGCCTGGCTAGTAGCTCAGGATTTGAAATTTTGAGCCCTGCATTATACATTAATGCAGAATAATAGTATATGAATTTGCTACATACTTTGTGCTGTTGCTCTGCTCTGGGGTGCCGGCCTGACGACTCGGGTGGAGTATCTCAGTAGTGGTGCAGAGGGTCTTAGGAGAGGGAAGATGTGCGGGCTAGAGGAAGCATTGTAAACAGGCACCGTGTGGTTCCCAAGAAGGCTGTTGCGAGTTCCACAGCAAGCGAGTGACAGTCACTTCAGTTTGAAACTTGAAAGCGCTGGTATTGGGGCATTTTCACAAGTACAACTATTAATGAAAATGACCAGTATCTGCACCGATACCAATACGGATATCGGTATCAGTACATTCCTAATTACAATGAGTATTCAGTTCACTGATTCGCAGTATAATGTTATTTACCGTCAGGCTGAACCCAGTACTCTCCAACGCAATAAGCTCAGGGCTCGGGAACACAATGGAATCAGCGCTCTGCGGCGCAAGCGACTCAGGGCTGTGCGATGAAATGGCGCAATGGACTCACGGCTGTCCGATGAAATGGCGCAATAGACCCAGCGGTTGGCGTTATATGGTGCCAACCCATCAGAGACCGCCATACAGAATGCCATTAGAGACATCCAGCAGCAGGATGAGCAACAGGAGAGAGAACTAGAGCGGCAATATGAGTGGAGAATGGCGCAACTACGGCAATCAGAGATAACACCTAGGGATACAGTGCCTTTCCGTAAGTCAGTTGGAGACTGGTTTCAGCAACGGGTTCGACAGCGGTTGACATTATATGGTGCCAACCCATCAGAGACCACCATACAGAATTAGGACTGGAGGAAACAACCCTGCAGTGGCCACAGGCTTGAGAGCCCCAGCACCTCCGTGCTGCTTGGGGAACAGTATAGCGCCCCCCCCAACCAAGTCCTGGTCGGGCCCCCCTGCTTCCCGGGCTCCATAGCGCCCCTGGGTAGACTACATTCTCGGTCTCCCTTTTCAAGCCCGGCCGCACACCTATCCCCCTGCCCCACCCAGAGCAGGCCATGGGGTATAGCGGGCTAGGCGGAGCCGAACACAATCAGGCTGATTGTGTTCGGCCCAGCCCACCAGGAAAGTGCCCGGTCTGCCCCATGGCTAGTCCGGCCCTGGCTATGACATATACCACAGTGCTATACAGAGAACACTGCGAAAGGCATATCAGTCTCTGTACACAGGAGCTTACACTCTAATGCAGAATGGCACCAGCTGTAGGGAGACTACAAATCCCAGTAATACATTTATACAGTAATGCAGAACAGTATATGAGTTGGACTCAGGGACTGGTAACGCGCCAGACTCAGGGACTGGTAACGAGCCAGACTCAGGGACTGGTAACGCGCCGGATTCAGAGACTGGTAACGTGCCGGATTCAGAGACTGGTAACGTGCCGGACTCAGGGACTGGTAACACGCCGGACTCAGGGACTGGTAACGCGCCGGATTCCAGGACTGGAAACGCGCCGGACACAAGGACTGGAAACGCGCCGGGCTCAGTAACGCGCCGGGCTCAGTAACGCGCCGGACTCTGGGCTTAGTAACGCGCCAGACTCTGGGATTAGTAACGTGCCGGACTCTGTGCTTGGTAACACGCTGGACTCTGGGCTTAGTAACGCACTGGACTCTGGGCTTAGTAACGCGCTGGACTCTGGGCTTAGTAACGCGCTGGACTCTGGGCTTAGTAACGTGCTGGACTCTGGGCTTAGTAACGTGCTGGACTCAGGGCTTAGTAACACGCTGGACTCTGGGCTTAGTAAGTGCTCTTTCTGCCCTATGGCCAGTCCGGCCCCGACCCAAAAGACCTCTGTGCTACATGCACCCCCCAACTCTGCTCTGTGCTACATGCACCCCCCAACTCTGATCTGTGCTACATACACCCCCCAACTCTGCTCTGTGCTACATACACCCCACAACTCTGCTCTGTGCTACATACACCCCCCAACTCTGATGTGTGCTAAATATACCCCCAACTCTGCTCTGTGCTACATATACCCCCAACTCTGCTCTGTGCTACATATACCCCCAACTCTGCTCTGTGCTATATACACCGGCGGTAATCAGAAAGATGTGTTTTTACCACAGAAGGTTAAAACGAAGTGCAGCTAGTAAACAGGGTCGGAGAGTCAAAATGAAGTACAAAAAAGTAGTTTATTATTAAAACAATTGTCTAGTAGTTAACCAGATGCACCATTAGAACCAACAAAACCCAACACAATAAAAAAATTGTTATTGCAATAAAGCGTAATATATGATTCCGGCTGGTCCTCAAGTAGTTTGAGGAAACAGCGCTTGGACTATAATTGTAGAAAGAACTTAATGTCAAATGCCTGGGATATCTGTTCTATTGTATCTAAGTATTTCTGTACATTTATAAAGGTAATGATTTCGTGAGTTGGTAGTATCATTAATTAAGTGTTTCGAATAGTCTTAATTCTTAAAGTGGAAGCAGGTAGTGATCAAAGTAAGGTGCTTGATTGGAGATCAATCTTTAAGAGTACAGAGACATAGATGGAAGTCCGATGATACAAGGAGAAGTGTAAACCTCAATTGTAGTCACACTTAACCAAACAAATGTATAGAGTCTCGAATATATTGTACTCACAAGTGTTTGGTTGCTTTAAACTGGCAGTCCGTCTTTCAGTATATGATATGGCTCGATGCTGCAATACTCCAATTTGTCCTCATTGATGTTTCCACTTGCAGAGGAAATTAGAAAATTCTCTGATGGTTTCCTTCAAAGTGTGAAGGCGTAGTACAAGGTCCCAGATGCAATTGAATTTTGTCAGTAATCCTTCATCCCGCTGTTTGTGTAAACCACGACCGGGAAGTTGTGTACCTGACATGCAGGTAATCAGTCAGCTTGACGCCCAAAATCGGATGACGTGTTTCGCCCCTCCTTCGTTAACGGGGCTTCGTACTTCATTTTGACTCTCCGACCCTGTTTACTAGCTGCACTTCGTTTTAACCTTCTGTGGTAAAAACACATCTTTCTGATTACGTCCTGTGTCAGCAGCTGGGGGTTGTTTGTTTTGAGAGTCATGAAAGAGTGAAATATACTCTGACTTATCTCGGGTGTGGTACTCTGGGTACAATATCCTCTTTTTCTATATACACCGACGGCCCTGAATATATCTATTTAGCTGTTTCCTGGAGTTTAGCTTTAAAACACAACATTTCTCAATGTAAAAATATGTCATGACTGGAAGTAGGGATCTGTGGTCCTCTGAAAGTATGGTATGACAAGTATGGTGTGACTTTTGTAATTACAAACATGCAATGTTTCATGAATATATCATATTTTTCATGTAGCCGAGGAGGACGAAAGGAAGAATGAGAATTCACTGTTTGGAAAACGTAGACAAAGCCCTTCATTTTCTCAAGGAGCAGAGGGTACATCTTGAAAACATTGGTCCCCATGACATTGTGAATGGTAACCACAGGTTAATACTGGGGCTCATCTGGACCATCATATTACGTTTCCAGGTATGTCTTATTTTTAAAAAAACTCCAAGTTGTGTAGTGTTGGAACTTCTTGCACAGCCTCACAGAGAAACACAAGCATACAGTCAGATATGCATGCTGCACATGGCTTGGAAAACAGGAAGGAAGCCACAACTTTATTCTCTACCTTATTCAATACAAGTAAAACAGAGTATATACCATAGATATAACAGAACTTATAAACACTGCAGGAGTTATTGCAATAGATACAATGATGTGTATTCTAACATGTAGTAATTGACCTGAGTGAATCAGTTACCGTATATACTCGAGTATAAGTCGTCCCGAATATAAGCCGAGGTACCTAATTTTACCAAAAAAAACTGGGAAAAAGTATTGACCCGAATATAAGCCGAGGGTGGGAAATGAGGCAGCTAATGGTAGATAGATACCAATAAAATTACATTAATATTTATTTAAAAGAAAATAACCTAGCTCTGTAAGTGGAAAAGGGGGTACAGGGCTACATATCATGTACTACGGATCATTTAACCCATTCATATTAGCAGAGGATAATTGTAAATCTATTGTTCAGTGCACTCTATATGTAGTATATAGTACCTGTACATATAGAGTGTCTGCAACAATACATTTACAATGATCCTCTGCTAACATGAATGGGTTAAATGATCCATAGTACAGGGCTACATACAGATCATTTAATACATTCATGTTAGTATAATTGTAAATGTATTGTCTGCACTGTATTAGCAGTATATACTCTATATAGAGTATATACTGCTAATACAGTGCAGACAATACATATATAATTGCTTAATGAATCTCTCTCTACCCCCCCCCCCCGCCCTCACTCACTGTGTCCGTGTGCCGGTGATCGATCATCACATCACGGAGAGAGCAGGGACGAGTCAGCGGCGCGCTGGTCCAGTGGGAGGAGCTCCAGGTGGGGTCCTAATTTAGCTGGCTCAGAGGTGCCTGCCCGCTAAATTACAACCCCACCTGGAGCTCCTCTCGCCTGATCAGCGCGCCGCTGACTCATCCCTGCTCCCCTGCCTGACTGGCCGCTGCGGGGGTTTTTTTTTCTTCTTACTTACCTCGCCGAGCGTCGCGTTACTGCTGCTCCGGTGGGCGGCGCTCCGAGCGGGGTCATCTGGCAGTCTCCGGCCACCTAAATTAGGACCCAAAGACTGCCAGATGACCCCGCTCGGAGCGCCGCACACCGGAGCAGCGGGGTCATCTGGCAGTCTCCGGCCACCTAAATTAGGACCCAAAGACTGCCAGATGACCCCGCTCGGAGCGCCGCACACCGGAGCAGCGGTGACGCGACGCTCGGCGAGGTAAGTAAGAAGACGCGCTGGCGCTGACTCGAGTATAAGCCGAGGGGGGCACTTTTCAGCCAAAAAAATGGGCTGAAAATCTCGGCTTATACTCGAGTATATACAGTAACAATTAGAAAATATTTCAACTTGTGCATTTACATAAATAAAGTGCTCCTGGAAAAAAGAGTTACCATATGAAGTTATAAACACTATTACAAAAATAGCATGTATAGGTTTTTTGAAGCCTTCTAGCTGACTCATTATTTGGTTCATGCTTTGCAGATACAAGACATTGTTGTAGAGACAAAAGGTAGTGAAACTCGCTCTGCTAAAGACGCTTTGCTGCTCTGGTGTCAGATGAAGACTGCTGGGTGTGTATCAGAAAACTGTCTGTGTCTTGTGTCATTAGGCATCATAGGCATCAAGGTGTCTAAAGAAAGAGTTTGGGTTGCCCACAGTAACTACTAAGATTCTCCCCTTTATTAGCCCATACTACACAGGGAGAATTAAAAGAGTAGATAGCCCTTATGGTTGCACAGTAAATGATTGTGTCTTGGGCTCTAACTGCAGAGTGCCTGCCAATGCACATACAGGGGTGTGACTCAACACTTAAAGTACATTTAAAGCCAAAACTTTGTATCTTTGCATAGAGTAGGCAAGGGTTAAAAAACCATGGCAGCTAATTTTTTTGCCATCGCGTTAGGGGTGTCCCTACGTTAATTGCCATCTGATGCGATGCCATTCGGGGAGCTAGGGTGGATGTCAATGAGCTGGGCGGGAAGCCGCACCCACAGAACTCTTAGCAGCCTGGGATTCTGTGGCCACCCTTGATGTGTTTATTGATTTTGCCTTGAAACAGTGCAGACATTTCTTTTCTCAGGGATGACATTTTTTCCAATGGATTTCTGCATCTGTTTTTCCTTCCAACTAATATCCATGTAAATCTGTCCTTCTAGATATCCAAATGTGAATGTCACCAACTTTACGTCTAGCTGGAAAGATGGCTTAGCTTTCAATGCCCTCATTCACAAACACAGGTAAGATACCGCCATGTTCAAAAGGCTCATTTTCAGATGCTAAAACGCACGAAAATGCATGTTAGATATGTTTTTCATCCATATTTCATGCGCTCCCATTAAAAGCTAAAAATGTCACACCAATGCACCATTTTCCAAGCTGCACAAAAATCTGAAACACAGACAGCAATATACATTTTCTTAATAGTTGAGTAGGGGAAGACTAGAACCCCTGACAACATTTTTTTGCTGTCAGTGTCCTTTTTGCAGAAACCCACTGCAGGACAGTAAATTATGGGAAATGTCTCTAACAGAAAACACTAAAACCTGCAGGGATTCAAATACTGCCACATTCTTTTCAAAACTAAAGTAAAAAGTTTTGGCCTGACATACAATCGAAGAAATACATACATTCCAACTCCATGTTTCTTTCTTTAGTTATTTTATTTATAAGAATGGCCTGAAGCTGAGCCCCTATCTTTCCTAGACATATATGAGCACAGTGCCAGGGACCAATAAAGAGAGTTATGCATTATGTAAGTCAAGATATTCTGTGTTATGTCAGTTCCCAAGGTTATCAAATACTACAAATAACCTCTTCGTATACTGTACAAGATACAATGGGCACCAAAAATCTAGCTGCCGTGCATAGTGTGTCGTACACTGACCACCATGGTGTTGTCTTCCTAGGCCCGATCTCATCAACTTTGAAAAGCTGAAGAAATCGAACGCGAAATATAACCTGGAAAATGCATTTACTGTAGCTGACAGACAGCTCGGTATAACTCAGCTGCTTGACCCAGAGGGTAAGTTTCAGGAACTTGTTTTACTTTATTACCTTTGTTTTATGTTACTTTAAAAGCATCAGTCATTGTGTTCCAATAAAATAAGGAAAATATAGGAACAAGTCACTGTATGATTCTGCAGATTGGCCAAATATCCGTAGATATATTCAGATGATTAGAAATGTGTGATTCACTGAAAAATATGTTACCGATTAGTGAATTGGTTTGGGTATTTGTAGTTATTAGACATGTAAGCCGGCAAAAAATTTGGGTCCGTTAGTTTTTACTTTTTCGTTATTTTGGGATTCGAGTCCAAATGTCAATTCGTTTGGTGATTCAGAATCAAATTAATATGAAATTTTCATTAATTTCGGATGCATTAGATAGTGAAAAACGAATTTTAATTGCAGCAAAGTGACATTAGAAAAAACTTTTGGCAGGCCACAGAAACAAACAAAATTAACAAATAAAGCATGGGGTCCCCCCTAAAATCACTTACCAGATCCTTGATCCGAGCAACAGTCTGGCAGGAAAGGGGGGGGGGGGGCAAGCGTGCATTCTCCATGCCCTCCATGCTCCATGCCCTCTACATGGGGAGGGTACTTTGCCAGGGAAGGACCCACTGGAAAAGCACCTTGTTCCCATGGTCGATGAGGACAAGGGTCTCTTCCCCACAACACTGGCCCGGTGGTTGTGGGGGTCTGTGGGCAAGGGGGGCTTATCTGAATCTGGATGATATACACCAACAGAATAACACAAGTCCAGCACACTCTTTCCACTTCTAAAGAATAGACATGTAAGCCGGCAAAAGATTTGTTTTGTTTCGTGATGTTTCGTTATTTAGTTTTTCAGAATTCGGGTCTGAAAGTCAATTCGCTTCGGCATTCAGATGTATCCTAATTTTCGTTAATTTCGAATGAGTTAAATTATTATTATGAACGAAATTTAGTTGCAGGAAAGTGCCATTAAATGTTTACTTTATTTTTAATTTCTGACACTCCACAGGAACAAACAAACAAAAAAAACAGCATGTGGTCCCTCGCCCCCAATTCATACCAGACCCTTTAGGTCAGGTAGGAGTGTTAGAAGGGACCCCTTCCCCGACAATTAATATCAGACCATTTAGGAATTTTAAGGGGGACTCCAACACCAAAAAAAATGAAAAAAAAATTCCTTACCAAACCCTTAATCCGGGCAGCAGCCTGGCAGGGCAGGAAGGGGGTTTTTTTTGGGGGGGGGGGGGGGATGAGCGAGCGCACCCCCCCCCTCCACCATACCAGGCCACATGCCGATGGGGACAGGGGCCTCTTCCCCACAACCCTGGCTTGGTGGTTGTGGGAGTCTGCGGGCAGGCGGCTCATCTGCATCTTGGTACCCCCTTTCATAAAGGGGTCACCCAGATGCTGACCCCCCTTGTGAATGAGTAGGGGTACTTGGACCTCTACTCATTCACTAAAGGGTTAAATAAAATCTAAATAAACACCTTAGAAAAAGATCCTTTAACCTCTTTGCATCGGGGTAGATCAAATAAATCTAAATGTAATTTAAACACTTTTTAAGGCCCCCACGAGCATGCGCGTCACCACGTAAACACGCGTTGGGTGCGCCTACGTACGAAATCAATGAACGCGCTACCCTGGAGTGAGAGCAATAATTCTAGTATTTTTGGGTATCTCTAAATTGATGACCTGTGGGGGCTTTTAAAGCGTCCTCTATGGACTTTTTGGGGTACTGAAGTTTGTCACCATTTCATGGACGCACACAATTTGTAATCTAGGCATGTTGGGTATCGTTTTACTCGGTGTAACCTCATCTTTTATATTGTATTTTCAAAATTGGTATTTTATTGTGTTTTGGGGCACTTTAGTAAATTTTACACTAAATTTTGGGGTTTGATAAGGAGTTGCACTAATATCGTGCAACTGCCAACATTTTATTCTATAGGGTCTTGGCTTTCAGAAAATATATAATGTTTGGGTGTTTTAAGAATTTTCAGGCCTAAAATTTGAAATATAACATAGGTGCAAAAATAAAAAAAAGGCCTCAGTCATGAAGGGGTTAATTGAACAAGAAACACAGCACAAGGTTTTGACAATTCTTTTATTTTAAAAAAGAAAAAAAATGTAATTCCAGCGTCGGTCAAAAAAAACCCATCAAACTATCTAACACATAGTCGCCTCAAAAATATATAAGATAGTAAAACCACAATGATTTGTAAGTGGAATATACATAAATATATATGTTATCCATGGATACCCAGCTGTACATTTCATTTTCAGCCATATCTACAGCGCAATGTGTCAAACAGGAGATGAATGCCACTCATTAGTTAGTTGAAAGTAAAACTAAAATGAACAATATAGCTTATTATTATTATACAGGATTTATATAGCGCACACAGTTAGTGCAGCGCTTTACAATATAAGGAAGACATTACAATCACAATACAATTCAAGACAAGATGGTAAGCAGGGCCCTGCCCGTGAGGGCTTACAATCTAAAAGGGAGGGAGAAGTGATACATGAGGAGGTAGCTGTGTGGGGATGAATTGTTTGAGAATGTGATGGTTCAGTGGTTAGGTTGAGGTGGGATAGGCTTCCCTGAAGAGATGAGTCTTTAGGGAATGCCTAAAGGCAGTCAAGGTGGGCGACAGATGGACAGGTTGGGGTAAAGAGTTCCAGAGGATCGGAGAGACTCTAGATAAGTCCTGGAGGTGAGCATGGGAGGTATTGACAAGGGAGCTGGAAAGCAGGAGCCAAGGGTTAGGGTGATACTTTGAGACCAGGTTTGAGGGGTCCCTAGGTGACATTAGAGGTCTTAGAGACCCCTCATGTCTCCATAAAGAGGACCTGTCACTGTATATTTGATATAACATAGGGGGCTTCTTATCCCCCTATGTGATAAAAATATAGTTACAATACAACTATACAATATTGTTAAGTGTAAAAAATTTTTACAAAAATTGGTCTCAAAAAAATAAAATGTACACACAAAAACCCCCCCACAAAAGTCCCCCACATAGATTCGCAAAAATGCTACGGGTGCGCCTACGTGCAAAAACGACGATTGCGCAAAATTACCCGCACATGTTATCGCGAATTCCAGAGTGTGAACAATCATTTTAGGGCCATCAATCACTGTTAACACTAAATTGATGAGCAGTAAAAGCTGCTCATGGCCAATTTTGGGTGTGGTAGTTTTTTTTCGATTTCCCGGGTGTGCACAATTTTAAGGCTTGATATGTTTGGTGTCTATTTACCTGACGTGACACCATCTTTTATATTTTACCAAAAAATTGGGTAATAATAAATGTTTCCTAACCTAATAAAGGGAAAACAATGTTTTGTTTTTTTAATTTGCAGTACTTTTTTCATTATATAGTGGGGGGAAAAAAACTCCAGTGGTGATTAAATACCACCAAAAGAAAGCTCCATCTGTCCCTAAAAATTATATAAAATCCATTTCAGTACAGCGTTGCATGACTGAATAAATGTCAGTCAAAGTACCTCAGCGCTGAATACTGAAAAATGGCCTGGCCAGGAAGGGGGTGTAAACACCCCGGTCAGCAAGTGGTTAATAAATATGTTTATATAACATATCCCTTATAAAACATACCCATACCTCAATAACATTTAAGAGATGATAAATATTCTACATAAAATATTAAGACATCTCATTATTGAATATATACCAATCATAAGCATAGTCTCCTGGAAATATTATCCATCCATTAAATAACCAATGATTTCTAAAAATCTTCCTTATCATCATAAATATCTTATAATAAATATCATATAATAGATGCCCTAAGAACATCAAATATGATAGCTATTATCTGGAAACTACACTACTAAGGCTAGTTAGGCAAATAGAGGAACCTTAATCTAGTCCTAAATTTTTTTTAAAATTACTATATTACTTAAAGATCCATGTGAAAAAGAGCTTGTATTAAAAGTATCCCAGATAAAGCCCCAAATCTTCTTCTCAATGTTTCAGAGAATGATATGAGCACAGATATATTATCAAGTAATAAGGTGTATCAACTCTTTCTATAATCTGTACCTTCATGCTCATGATATTACTATTATGATGGCGACAAAAATGTTTAGCCACATTGGTTATATATATATATATATATATATAATCGAGTCTGGCAATTACCTAACTGGTTAATTTTAAATGTAGTACCATTAGAATAAGAAGTCACAAAATGATTATCATCCAAAATACTGCAGCTCGAACATCGGGCTGCATTACATAGGTATAGACCTGTTGTTCTTAACCAATTCATGTTGGGTCCTCTCTTACTTCTAAAAAGACTGGTGGAAATCATATTACCTATTGTAGGCGCTTTCCTCGTTACACAACATATGCCTCTATCTCAGGGCTCAAAATTTAAAGTCCTAAGCTACTAGCCAGGCCTTAAAAGTTACTCGCCACCAGTTGCCCCACCTAACCCCTACCCGCCCCGGCCTTAACTCCGCCAGGTCAGCGGTGTGACGCAGAGTACAAAGATCAGTAACAACGCACAGTACAGAAGTCAGTGATGCAATGCAGAATACGGAGGCCAGCTGTGTGACGCACAGTACACCGGCCAGCTGTGTGACGCACAGTACACCGGCCAGCTGTGTGACGCACAGTACACCGGTCAGCAGTGCAGAGGTCAGCAATGTGATGCGCAGTGCAGACGTCAGCAATGTGACGCGCAGTGCAGACGTCAGCAATGTGACGCGCAGTACAGAGGTCAGGGTGTAACGAACAGTACAGAGGTCAGGGTGTGGCGGACAGTACAGAGGTCAGGGTGTGACGCACAGTACAGAGGTCAGTACACAGTACAGAAGGCAGTTTAGAGGTCACAAAGAAAGTACAGGGACTTACAGTTGCTTTGACCTCTTCTTCTCCTGGTGATGGTGGGGGAGCAACCAGGAACCAGGGTTCCTACACGTCCAGCCGGCTTTCTCTCCTGCGCTGCTCTGCTGCTGCAGCGGCCAAGAGGGGAGAGATTAAGTGCATGCGGCGGCGGTGGGGGGCGTTTGCAAAGGAATCAGAGAGGCTCGGAGGGCAATTTCCAGCCTGCCCCAGGCCTAGTCCGTCCCTGGGTCAGACTTATCCAGCACGTTATTAATATGAGTGCCCCACTCAATATGGCCGCAAGTGAGAGGCATACTGAGTGGGGCAACTCAGATTAAAAACGTCCAAAAAATGTGGACTGGGAGTGCGGCCTCTTTAATACTGCTCTGATCACAATGTTGAGCGATTCCCTCTCGGGAGGGCAAGAGGCGGCTCTGATCGCACCTGTCAGCGTTCCCTCTCTCTCCTCCCGACGACGCTTCGTGGAGCTGAAACTGCAGCGGCCAGAAGGAGAGAGCGCGCAGAGAGCTAGTCCCGGCTCTGGATGTGACACTACTGCCGCGGTGATCGTTCGCTTCAGTTCTCTCTTCTCAGCCACTCTGTAGCTGCAGCAGCCGAGAAAGAGACAACAGAAGCGAGCGTTCGCCGCGTCAGTGGCAGTGTCCCACCCCTGGTCCCGCCGGCGGCGCACTCCCTCGCTGTCATTCCACTCGCCCCCCCGCAATTTTCACTCGCCAATTGCGAGGGGGCGAGTGGAAATTGTGAGGCCTGCTCTATCTAGTATATGTCTAAAGTTGGCCATACACCTATAGATTATCTGCAGATGGAAAAAGTGCAACAGATTCCTCCATCTACGCTAAACTGTGTGGATGGAGGAATCTCCCACCTAAAGGGTCTGGTATTGCAGGGAACGGCACGCTGTTTTTTTTTAACATCGGGGCCCCCCCTAACATTCCCACCAGACCTAAAGGGTCTGTTTGCCTGCCGAGTGTCCCACAAGGCACTGCGCCTTGTGAAGACCTGAATGGCTAAAGCCTTGCACATGACCAGAGGCCCGGCGCACGACTTTGCCCAATCAGGGCTCAGTACTCTGTAAGAGCCATGATTGGGCAAAGTCATGATGACTTTGCCCAATCATGGCTCACCAGTCAGATGTCGTACAACTGTAAACAGTTGAGCGGAGCTAGATGTCACCGCTAGCTCTGCCCAATTGTTTATATGTTGCCGGTATCTGTCAAAATGACATTATGGAGTTTGTTGCAAGCGGACGGGACGGTTTTTTAGATTATTTTTATTTATTGTTTATTGTTTTATTTTTTATTTCGTCAAGTCGTCGCCGTCGTGGACAACGCTGGACGTCGTAATTGACTCTGGATTATGTCGTGTAATTAGTTTTTTTCCCAATATAAATCCATATAAATAATTTTTTCAAAGGTCTGGCATCTTTTTTACAATTTGATTTAACCCTTTAGTGAATGGGTAGGCGTACAAGGGCCCTTTACTCATTCACAAGGGGGGGGCCTGCATCTGGGTGCCCCTTTATTAAAGGGGTAAGCTGATGTGAATAAGCCCCCTGCTCGCACCCCCACAACCAATGCCCCAGGGCTTTTGGGGTAGAGGCCCTTGTCCCCATTGGCACGGGGACAAGGTGCTTTTCCAGGGGCGACCCTGGAAAAGCACCCTCCCAGTGCCCAGGGCATGTGGTATCACAGGGAGGGGGGTGCTTGCTCGCCCCCCCCCCCTTTTCTGCCCTGCCAGGCCTGTGCTCGGATCAAGGGTCTGGTATGGAATTTTAGGGGGGACCCCACGTTTCACCCCCCCCCCTTTTTGGGGGTGGGGTTCCTCCTTAAAATTCCTACCAGACCTTAAGGGCCTGGTATGACTTTGAGGGTGAACCCCACACACTTTGTTTTTTGTTTTTTTACATGGGGTCCCTCCTAAAATTCCTACCATACCTTAAGGGTCTGGTATGACTTTTGGGGGGAACCCCAAGCTTTTTTCCTTTTAAATGGGGTCCCTCCTAACATTCCTACCAAACCTAAAGGGTCTGGTATTGTTTGGGAGGGGGAACTGCACGCTTTTTTTTTCTTTTTAAATGTAATTTTTTTCTTTACAAATGTCATTTTTGCTGCAGCATGTTCTATACATCATACAGATGTGCCACTTTACAGGCAGTGTAAGGGGACCCCCAGGCACAATATTTAAACACATTTTTCATTTTTATTGTTTCACTTTAAGTGATGTTAAAATCACTGCTCCTTTAAAAACTGTATTTAAAAAAAAAAAAAAATTATTGATTCATGTCCCCCGGGGCAGTACCCGAATCCGCATACCCCTTTTATGGCCAATAAATTGCATATAAGGCTTCAAAATGGGGTCAATTGATTTTCAGAGTTCTGGCCCCAGACTTGCATTGAGTTCGAGTTCGAATTCAAAATGTTCCCATGTTCTAAAGTTCGATTTCGAACCGAACACGGGGGTGTTCAGCCCATCACTACTGCTGATCAATGAGCACTGGCTGTCCTTTTGGCTGCCTGTTCCCTGTCTGGATGTGGCTGGATGGATGTTCAGCAGTTCATGTGTCCACAGGAAAGGTAAAACACAGCCCGGGGAAACCATACCGAGCTGCAGCTCCCTCACACGTGCAGGAACAGCAGGACGCTATGGTTACCCCTGTCTGCCTGACATCTTGTGTACAGGTTTCAGCTGACCTGAAACCCGGGCACAAGATTCCAAACCCCGACTCTTTGGGTGAATCCCCAACAGGTGGCAACTCTAAGCTGGAGTCTTGCACTAGAAGATGTTTGCTGTTAAGATATAGCCTGTGTTGGGCTATACTGCCTAAAGCCCAACTACAGGCACACCATGTAGTTGGGCTTTGGTGGCTCTTCAGAATGGAGAGCGGGGAGCAGAGCGGCAGGGTTAAAACTAACCCTGCGGCTGTGTGTAAACAGTGAGAGGGAAGAGCAGTCTTCCCCAGCTATCCCATTGGCATTCTCCATGGGAGGGGGGAGGGGTTGGCGGGGAGGGGGGCACATTGAGGAACCTGGCCTTTGGCCTGGGGCAGTAGTGAGAGTAAATCCGGTCCTGGGTAGAGTGCTGAATGGTTTAATTATAAGGTATAGGGGACTGCACATAATATTTAGTATATGTAACGCAAAAGAAGACTGTCAGAAACTGCAGACATACTAGAAAAGAAAGTCAGAGACTGCAGCCATGCAACAGTGGTTGTTGAAGACTGAATCCCTGCTGCAGAAGACAAAGGACTGGGGGGGTGTTAAATAGGACCTTCATTCTCACCTAGGGGGGTAAAGTAGGCAGGTTGGACTTAAGAAAATAAATAAACACCAAACAAAGGGTCATCGTTTTATCATTGTGGTGGGGTAAGGAATCCAACTAGGCAAAGTGTATACTGTGAGTGAAGTTCTGCTTTAAGTGAGACTGCAGAGATGTTTGGCATTACAGCCCCATTGCAAATCAGTCTCACAGTGTTACTACTGGGGTCTGCAAAGGGCCGAATAGCAAGTACTGCTTGCAGCCCTCTGGGCCGCAGGTTGGGCACTGGGAGGTTAGAACCTCCTTACTTCTTGTGTCCATTCAGACCTCTGAAGAGTTTGCACTAGGTACTCTCTCCATATGCTTAACATTCCTCAGATCAATCTCATTATTGCGGGCACAGACAGCAATGAAAAAAACTGGCAGAATTTCTAAACCCTTTCTCACTTTATAAGAAAAAAAAAGGTTTTACATGGAAATAGGCTTTACATTACTGCACAGGGGTCTCAAAGAAAAACCTAGGTTATAAATGAGTATGGTGACAGCACTACTGAGAGTCATGCTATTAAATCTGAAGGGGGACCATATGTCAAGTGCCACTGTATGACTAGATGTTAATAAGAATAAGAATACCACCGGCTTCTGTCATAGCAGCAAACACCATGACCGGCTTCTGTCATAGCAGCAAACACCATGACACAATGGAGCATAAGGCTGTCAAACATGGGGCACTCAGCAGAGGAATGTGGAATGGAGCAGTGGCAAGGGTGCCAACTATACCCAGAGAAAATCCCTTCCATGAGTACTTCCATTGTTACTTACCCTGGCATGGAAATTGTAACTTACCCTGGCATGAGGGTGCCTACTGTTGTGAGAGAAACTATGGCGAGTGTTGATTTTTTTACAAGCTACTGTACAATCTGTGCTCTGTCTAGCAATGGTAGTAAACCAGTGCTTTTATGCTTTTTTTTTTTTTTTTAACAGATGTGTTCACTGAAAACCCGGATGAGAAATCCATTATCACATATGTAGTAGCATTTTATCACTATTTTTCCAAGATGAAGGTTTTGGCTGTGGAAGGAAAAAGAGTTGGCAAGGTAATGAGAAACGTATCCTAATGCCATCCCATGTACCAGCAAATTAAAGGTTCAGTCAGCCCATTAATTGGGCACAGCCACTGTGTTGATCAGATAGATACCCTTGATACCACCACCTTTGTTACTAGCAAAAGACTGGCTATATCTTAATAAAATGATGTATTTGTCCATTAGACCTCGGAAGGCCTATACTGTAATTCAATATGATTGTGTGACACTGTATATGTTTCTCTTCAAGGTTCTGGATAATGCTATTGACACAGAAAAGACGACATATGATTTTGAAAGACTAACCTCAAATCTGCTGACATGGATTGAGCAAACAATCATTGCCCTCACCAACTGGAAGTTTGCTAATTCTTTGCTGGGAGTCCAACAACAGCTACAGTCATTCAGTACATACAGAACTACAGAGAAGCCTATAAAGTAAGCAAAACAGAGTAGCTCATAGACAGAACCTAGTGGGCAGCACAAAGCAATCCTTAAAGTGACATTAAACCCTCAGATTTTTTAACATAAAACAATAATGTGTGCCTTGCTGTAATCCAGTGTGGTTTCCCTTCTCTTTGCTGCTCTTCCTTTTAAATCTGTATCTGTTCTCATGCTGGGCAGAACTTCTGTTTTGCAGCAGACTGCCTTGTCTCTGAAATGGATACATGGTGTCTGTGTGTAGGTTTGCAACCTGAGCCAGCACTACAGGAAGAGGCACTCAGCTGCAAAGGGAAGTTCTCTCCCAGCATGAGAAGACATGAGGATTTAAAAGGAAGAGCAGCAAAGAGAAGGGAAACTACCATGGATTACAGTAAGGCACACATTACAGTATTGGTTTATGTTAAAAAATCTGAGGGTTTAATGTCACTTTAACTCTGCCCTATCTATGAGCTCAGTGATTTGCTGACAGCAGGCAGTTATCGGAAAATTAACTGACACTTGCCACTAATTTTCTCTTACAATGTGTTGTCAATAATATTCTAAATCACATAACATTATGTTAGAAATAGTTTGTAATGAACATTCAGTTTTCTTAGATTTTAGTTGGATGGATGTGAGCAACAGCTGTTACTTATATGCAACAAAAGTAATTAATTATCCTTGGTGTTAAAATATAGTTTAATTTGCAGATTTAAAGAAAAAGGTGACCTGGAAGTGCAGCTGTTTACTATACAGTCCAGAATGAGAGAGAATAAACAAAGGTTATATGTTCCGCGAGACGGTCAGCTGGTGTCCGACATCAACAGGGTAAGTAACCATTATAATTAGAGGTGCACCAAAATGGAAATTTTAAAACCGAAACGAAACCGAATTTTTAAAAAATGTCAGGCGTCAGGAATCCTCTATGAGTGTTCCTGTTCATTCATAACATGAGAACATTGTTTGTTTACTATAACTACAATTATGAATGAATGGGGGTGATGTAGATCACTCCCATTCATTCATAATTGAGGATATAGTTAAAATACCATGTCCTAAATTATGTACAAACACTCAGCGATCGCTGAGTGTGTGTACCTTGCTCTCCTCTCTGACACACACTGTCACAGGAAGCTGATCAAGAGTGGTATAGGGAGCCCAGCCTCCTGTGACAGCGCTGTCTCCTCCCCCACACCGCTCTGCCGGACTGTGATAGGCGGCAGAGCGTCGTGGGAGGAGACGCCGGCCGCTCACAGCGCTCTCCACCGCAGCGCTCGACCGCTGGGACATAGAACAGCGCCCAGCGGGGAGGAAAGAAATGACGTATGCGCCAATGTATCGGCAGGAAAATGGCACTTTCCGCATTATGCCAAAAGTGCCATTTTCGGCCGATATATTTCGGCGGCCGATATATCGGTGCATCCCTAATTATAATTATTATAAAAAAACAAATTTAGCTAAGCAACGAGACAAAATAGATAGTTATTGTTATCTACCTGCCAATGTTGGCCAAGCATTTTTGAGAGACACGCCTCCACTATTTAGTAAGATATGCTGCTTTTTTCTGCTTTACAGCTACTGCTTCCCATCTCTAGGAAAAAACATTTTCTATGTTTTTATCAACAGAGTAGGGAATGCTTAGACAATTTTTGGTTACAGAGATTTAAATCTTCTCTCTATCCTTGTGGAGATTCCTTTTTACTTCCTGTTCCAAGACCTAACACCTGTTCCTTCTGACTCCCTTACAAAGACAGTAATAAAGACTCTATAAAGAGTATAGCCGTTTCCTACTCAGCTCATGCACTGGACTTTAATGATATATAATACGAATAATTGCTTGCCCTGGTTTGCTTTTTTATTGAATGAACGTTATGAAACAGAAGGTAGTGGCTTACAGTGTTTTGGTCATCAGCAGTAAATGAAGCCCATGTACCTTTGTTTAAAATTGAAATTGGTGTAATGTAAGTAATAATGTATCCATTATTGGAAAACAAAAAAATATCACACATCTTAGTCCATGATGTCCACAGTAAACATGCCATCTCATTAGAACTAGTAATTCATTTCCTTTTTGTATTCAGGCATGGGGCCGTCTTGAAAAGGCTGAACATGACCGAGAGACAGCACTGAGGAATGAGCTGATTCGACAGGAGAAGCTTGAACAGTGGGCAAAACGCTTTGATCGCAAGGCTGCAATGAGAGATGCATGGATAGCTGAAAATCAACATCTCATTTCACAGGTAACCACAGTAGGAATATATTTGTTAAAATTTGTAGTAGATAACAGTTTTGGACAAAGATGATTTATATAGAATTGGAACAGCCACACAATTTGATTACTGACACAACAAAGTAATTTTAAGAATGGGAACATATGATAAATAGGGAAGATAAATTACCAATACCATAATCAGGAAACTAATTTGGTATTTTTGGTGGAGCTTAATAAACTGTCATACAATGTAGAGATCACCTGGCCAATGTAACATGTAACATGTATAGTGATATACTGTCTTTCTACAAAGCAATTCACTCTATCTTTGGAGATTGTGAATGGACGTTGCTGAAAGTGCCTGTGAGTACGGTGGCCTTACCAATATGTGCAGCTTTCAAGTACACTGCAACATCAATAAATAAAGAATTTATGCCACACACAAGAAAATTGTTGCCCATGAATGATTAACACAACAGGAGGTCTAGCCTCAAACTGGCTCCTTCCACTGATGCTTTTCACATGAGAAAGCCATCAGAGTGAAGATGCAGTCTGGGGCTATATTAGTATTAGTTTGCATTCCTATACAGAATGGTAGAATGGTAGACTTGAGCAGTCATGTGGTAGGCACTGAAGGTGTATGCTTGCTGGAAGTGGTGAATCCTGTGGAAAGTATACACTGCAATACAATTACATGTCAGTGGTCACCTTCCAATGAAAGGGTCATTCTGAAATATACAGTGTATTATTTTTATTATTATACAGGATTTATATAGCGCCAACAGTTTGCACAGCGCTTTACAATATAAGGAAGACATTACAATCACAATACAAATTAAGACAAGATGGTAAGGAGGGGCCTAGTATGTTACCATCAGAGTGAGTAGGAGTGTCTGACCATTGTGTTAGATCCAAAGAAGAGGTTAGGTTAAGAAATTGAGTGGAGGCCGGGGTGTTAATGTTAGTAGCAATGTTAAAGTCACCAAGAATGATAGTGGGTATTTCTGAGGAGAGAAAGTAGGGTAGCCAGGCAGAGAAGTCATCCAGAAAGCGAGATACCGGTCCAGGGGGCCGGTATATAACAGCAATCCTCTGCGAAATTGGAGAGAATAGATGAATACAGTGGGTTTCAAAGCAGGAGAGGGATAGAGTGTAGGCACGGTTGCACTACTATTAGATTCTTCAAGTATTTTCAACTCTTGAAAACATTCTGGAAATGTTTAAGCTTTGTAACTAAACACAGTTTTTGAGAAATATAGTTGATAAAAAGCTGGACAGACTTCACTCTTCTCATTTTAAAATGCCAACAATGTCACAGTTACACTCATACAGTTATGATTTCAGCTGAATTCCTGGAGAAAGTGCAGGATTCTAAGCTATAATGGATTTTGTATATTGTGGGGATGTTGTTTTACATAGACGTTGGTCTTGACAGGATAATTTTGGCTGTGATTTGCCATCAGTGGAGGCGGCCAAAAAGAAACATGAAGCCATTGAAACGGATATCCTTGCCTATGAAGGCTGCATTCAGTCATTAGTCAATCTAGCTAGAGAACTGGAAAATGAGAATTATCATGACATCAAGAGAATCAATGCTAGAAAAGACAACATTGTACGGATGTGGCAATTTCTTCTGGAAAATTTACACAATCGACGCCAGCGGTTGAACATGAACCTTGAGCTTCAAATCATGTTCCAGGACATGCTGCACACTGTCACTTGGATGGATGAAATGAAGGTAAAACATAGTGTCCTTTGTGTTGTAGACCACTGATTCCCCCCAGTAGTGGCCAAGTTCTTGGTTTTGTTGTTGTCACATTCACTTTATTTAATCTATATAGTTATAATAGACTGTTAAAGTGGAACTACACTGTGGAAACCATGATCAATACAAGTCAGGTTGGAGGGCAAAAGACTAGTTAGCAGTATTGCTCGTTGGCTCCCTAGTAGTTGTTCTTTGCCCAGGACTTACTATGCCTACTTCCAGACTGTTAGAGAAACAAGGTGGTGGGGCACTGGAATACCGTGCTTTATTCCACACTGCATCTTGGTGTGGCAGCAGCCATCTTGGTGGAGGATTAGGGCTTTGCTTCATACCAAGCCAGCCCTGGTCAGTTGAAGGGGGCACATATCCACTGACACAGGCAGCAGTGGTGGAGGTAAGGAAGAAGAGGCAGCACGAGAACTAAAGAGGCCACAAATCCACAAACAGTGGCAGTGCAGGGGCAGAAAAGGATCAATAGATGCAAAGTATTGCAGGAACATTGTTGTCGCTGTGAGTAAAATAAACTGGATATTATCATACTTTAAAACGATAAAAATTAATTTATTGTCTATACATGGTTAAATTAATCAAAAACAAATGTTGAGGATCCCCACCCTGCTGTCATAGCAGGTTTAATGAGTGATTACCTGATTATCAGGTATGATTTCTTACTCCTCATCCTGACAAAGGCTAAGAAAGTATAGCTATAATGGATTGTTAATGATTAACTCAGCTTTCACCCAGGATTCACACATTTTTCTAACTAAAATGAAATAGATTATTGTATGAAAGCTGTATGAGTTTTGTGTAAAAATATGGATACATAGACCACTTAGTTTATCGAACCACTACACCTAAACAACGTTGTTGACTTATATCCCAAATGCGGCAAAATCCAGTTCTCCTTGTTTCGCTTGTTGGTAAAAATTAGACCCTGACTTCATCCTATTGTCTCTCCCAGAATGGTCTTTTATCATCAGACTTTGGAAAACACCTCAATGAAGTGGAATATTTGCTCCAAAAACACGCCTTAATTGAAGCTGACATTGCCACACAAAATGACAAAGTGAATTCTTATCATACAACTATGCAGAAGTTTATTACTGGGGAAGGTAAGTGAATAATACACATCTTTTAATTTTATTTGATGAGACACTTCACTGAACCATTATTTGGGCCGTTACATCAAAGTAAAGAAGTAGATCTGCCTGCCTCCCAAAAAAAGAAAAGAAACATTGAAAAGTAATGTCGGGAATAGAAACCTGTGCCTTATTTATTAAAAAGCTAAAAGAAGAACTGATTCATATATACTAATCAGATTTCCCTTTTCCTTTTTTGATTGGCTATGAAAGAGTATATGATTAGTCGAGCAATACCAATGGTTCTCTGGTGGTCTAAGTTTATTTTAAAAACAGGCAGGTTGGTTGCTTCTAATGGAGAGACCCACACACATGTGAAAGTTGAATAAATAAAAGTTGGGTAACGTACAATGTATATAATACAAACATACAGCACACAGACTTTTATTGCAGGTTTTATGTTTAATCTTTATATTTTTCTTAAACTCCTATATGTGTCCTACTGTTTTCTTCCTCTGGGGGAGATGCCACATTGCTGGAGATACTGTTAATGCAAATATGTTAGTGCTGCGATTGAAAACCATGTGGGTGTAATGTATCATAGTAAAATGTTTACATATTATATTTGTAAATTATATAAAGTATTTAAAAAAGTTTACATATGTATTTTAAGTTGTGTAACTTTAAAGTGTAATTGCACCAACTGTGCAGACTCCATGTCCCTAGTTCCCCTCCCAGCCATATGCTGTACTCCTCTGTCGCCCCAATCCAATGAGAGATTGCTGTCTAGATAACATAGCTGCTTGTCAAAAATCTTCTCAGCTGGGCCCTTGCAAGTGTTCTGCAATCCCATTTATTGCTATGGACTTCTTAAAGTATGTGCATGAGCCCAGTGGGAAGATTTTTCATGGATTCCTGTAGTGAGGTGGAGTTGCTAGAAAGAAGAACCACTGAACACTGTGGAGAACCAGGAGATTGGTACTCTTAGATGTGTTGGTTTTTGCAGAAAACCATGTATCGGCAATGGTAATTTCACAACAGTGTGGCTTTAGTTTCTGTTAAAATACATATGCAACAATGTTTTTATGGAGTTACATCAATATGTTAAAACAATTTGACATTTTATTTTATTTTTGCATCTTTGTTCTTGTAGGGTACAAGCCTTGTGATCCACAGTTGATTAAAGATCGAGTTCAACACCTGGAACTTTGTTATCAAGACCTTGTTGCATTGGCAGCCCAACAGAAGGCTCACCTACTACAATGTAGATGTATGTGGAAGTTCTTTGGGGACATGGATGAGATTGAAAGGTGGATCAAGGAGAAAGAACAAATTTATACTACTATGGACTTTGGGAAAGATCTTACCACCATTTACATCCTTCAAAGAAAACATAAGGCTTTTGAAGATGAACTTAAAGGTCAGGAGTCTAACTTACAGGAAGCCATCAATGATGGTGAAACCTTGGTTGCCAGCAAACATTATGGTGCACCTAAGATCAAAGAACGAATTGAGAATGTCAAAGATGAATGGGCTCAGCTGAAAGAGTTGGCTGCATTCCGCTTAAAAGTCTTACGTGATACGGAAAACTTTTTCCAGTTTCAAGTTGATGCTGATGATTTAGTTGCCAGGTTGCAGGACACATACCGCATCATGCAAACAGAAGACATCGGTCATGATGAATATTCCACCAATGTACTGGTGAAGAAGCACAAAGACTTACTAGATGACATCATGTTGAACAGAAAAGTCTTAGAAAGCCTTAGTCAGCTTGCTCAAAGCTTTCCAGAAGAATACCAATCATCACCTGAGATAGACAGCCGACTTCAAAAATTGAAAGCACTGTACTCTGATCTGGCATCTCTAGCAGACTTGCGATCCCAAAAACTTCAAGATACTCTGGCATATTACACAATTCTTGGGGAAATAGATGCCTGTGAAATGTGGATGAATGAGAAAGAAAAGTGGCTTCAAAATATGAAGATTCCAAAATCCCTTGAAGACATGGGTGTAGTTCAGCACAGGTAACCTCTAACAAAATTAAAAACTCTAAAATTATGAATCCATAGGCAACTTTTTGGCTGCACATATACAAACACCTTTATTAATAATAAGTATATTTTATATTAAATTAGATGTTAAAGGACCAGTCCACCTAAATCAATAGTTTGGTTAGAAATAAAGTTTGGTGGCCATGTCATCTTGAGGCTTATTAGATATTTTGGACACCTCAACAACTCCCAGGCTATGTATCCATCTCCTTTTTAGTTTTAGGCATACCCACGCTCTCTCTTACATATCCCATAGTCTAAAACAAATTAAAAATCAAGCAGAGCGGAACCCCTTCTAAAAAAAAGATCATGTAGTTGGGCAGGTCTGGGAATCTGACAGGTTCTCATAACCAAAGCCCCTACATCTGTGGTTTTGGATGTTACTACTCATCCTGTATTTTCCATAATATAAAGTCAGTTAAAAATTCAGAGAGATTGGATCTTTTAAAGTCTGCAACAGTTATTCAACCTGGAACCTTATGTGCAGTATGATATAAAAACACTGGTAAGTTTTTTAACTCTCCAACATCTATTAAAAAAATTGTTTTTGGTGGAATGACACCAGTACATTGTTCTGAGTGTCATCTTCTGTTCCTACAAGTTTGGTAACTTTTCAAAAAATGTTTTTGAGTTCTATATGCACATCTCCTACCCCCTCCCATAGGTTGCTACCTTTGTGCATCACTGGCCTTCTTGTACCTCTAATATACTTAGGTTAGGGATTAAAGACCCTGATATTGCTAGGGCATTGGTCCCCACTCTACCACCTTTATGAATTATGTATGTAAATGTAGATTCATGTTTATCATTCCTCTTGGTCATGAAGCTGTGAGTATTTTAATTTTGCTATTTTGTTTCCTTACTTTTATGATTTAACACAGTACGCCACACAGTAAAGAGATGCATATGCCCCCCAGTCCAAATGTTGGGCACTAGGGATCTTACATATTGTTAAATGTTTGTGACATCTAATCTACTTTTTCTAGGTTCAATACTCTGGGTCAAGAAATTAATGTTCTGGGATCCCAAATAGAGAATGTCAACAGTGCTTCTGATTCTCTCTTTGAAAGTGGACATTCCAATAGAATGCAAGTGAAGCAAGCACAAGATCACATGAATGCCAGGTAATAAGGAAACTATTTTTTGTCCCTTGTGCAACATTACTGGAACATCATCATGAAACCAATTGACTGTGTTGACGAGCTGTTGTTAGTGTAAGATATTGCTTCTGTTCACATAGAAGTCAAAAGCAACTTTAAGCAGTTTAATGCATCTTAGAAAGAGCAAGTCAGATGGAATTCAACAGCAGGGGTCAAATTCACCTGTCAGTGGTCTTTGAAGTGCCTCACCTGTCAGCTGAATGCAACTTAAATCAAGCTGCATTTGCCCGTTGACACATGCCCAAAGCCGGTAGACACATTTCCATTATAATATGTTAGCAATTGAAGCATTCTTTGTTTTTTGTTCATACAGGTGGGCTGATTTCAAGGAAATGGTTGCTAATAAAAGGAAAGCAATTGATTCCGCCCTTGGTCTTCACAATTATTTTGTGGAGTGTGAAGAGACCAAGAACTGGATACTGGATAAGATCAGAGTGGTGGATTCCATACAGAACCTTGGAGATAACCTAGCCTCAGTGATGTCAATTCAGAGAAAGCTCTATGGTATTGAGAGAGACCTCGGTGCTATTGAGACAAAACTTGTAAGTCTACAAGAAGAGGCAAAAAAGTTGGCAGATGAGAATCCAGATCAAGCTCAGGACGTTTTTGATGGGTTAATTGAGATCAACAATGTCTGGCAAGAGCTGCACAAGGCACTGCAAAATCAAGAGGACTCCCTGGGCGAGAGCAGTAAGCTGCAAAAGTTTTTGGTTGATTTGTTTGACTTTGAGACATGGCTTTACAGAGCTCAGCAGGCCACAGCTTCAGAAGACACACCAAGCTCCTTAACAGAAGCAGAAGAACTGTACAACAATCACCTTGCTCTTAAAGACGACATAGAACACCATGAGTCTGATTTCCGCAATGTTGTTGACACAGGAAACAAAGTAACCAGTGGACAATCTGACCCTCAATATCAGCAACTTGCAGAGAGAGTTAAAGATATAGAAGTGGGGTGGGATGCCCTCCTTAAGATGTGGAGCAACAGAGAAGATTTTCTTTCACAATGTCTTGCATTTCAGTGGTTCTTGAAAGATGCCAAGGAGTCTGAAGCCATTTTGAGTAATCAGGTACATTCTGAAAATGTTCTTAAATCATTTTGTGTAAGAAAGATGTAAGGGTTAAAGTGGAACTCCAGACAAAAGTGTTTTGTTTTAGATAGGGAAGGCAAGGGCAGGGGTATAACTTTAGATCACTGGACCCCATAGCAAATTTGTGTTGTGGGCCCCTGGTAAACTAGTAGTGTCAACTGTGACAATTATGTCATTGATTTTAAAGTCCCCTTGGTGTGATACATTACAAGATTTTAAACACACTTTGTTGCACACTCCTATCTTTTTCTGTACTGAAGAAATAGATGTTTGTTTCACCATAACCGTCCCCGGCTGATTCCTATATGGGAAGGTTTGGTTGAACATAACCACCTGATAAAATCTCAGTGTTCTAACAAGGAATGTTGCAATGTCTGCATCCCTTTAGAAATAGATAGAAGTTGTTAACCCATAGGGAGCATCTCCCCAAAATGGAAACTCCTATTGCAGGGGATGCCTAAAATTTGACTTGTATCTTAGTGCAGACTTCTGGGAAAATCAGTGAGTCAATCACATAAGCAGGAAATGACATTTCTGGGGGCATTCCATGCACCAAGATTGTACAGAATGCCTCCAGATTGTCATATTGCATTTAATTTTTTGAGTTTTACAAATTTACAGCAGCTGCAGATTGAAATAGAAAAGTATTATTAATACAATTTAAATTACAAAATGGCTTGTGTAGACATTGTATATACTATATTTTATTTTTATATGCTCCGGCCTTACTCTGTGTTAAAACTGCAGGAGAGGAACTTGATTGGTGGTTTTTAAATAGCATACAAGCCCAAATTAAGTTTATTTTGAAACATATAAAGAAATTCAAGGTGCAGCAAAATAGTAAGTGTTCAAAGTTTTACTCTTTGTATAGTTTCTAAAGCACCCCTGAGTCAGGGTTCCAGTGCTCCAATCAGTAATGCTGCTGATGGAAAAGCTGCAGTTGTGATTAGACAGGATGTGTGTTCAGCACTAAAGATAGACCTCTGCTCATACACAGAACATAGCTGTCTTTTTTTAGCAGCCTTGTGCTGGCCACAAACTTTTCTGCTGGGCTGGGAGTGCTTTAAAAAAATTAAAACAGCAAAACCATGAACACTTAGGGGTCTGTGTGTAAAAAAATTTGCATAGCTTTTTGTCCAGTGAAACTACAGGCGCATTCGTTCTAAATGCTAACCAGCATTTGGTCATTCATTTTAGGGATTTTTTTTGTACAATGTATGAAGCTGTGGCTGTTGTATGAATGGGGCAAAATCAAAATGTATTTTCTCTTATGGTTGAATTTTCTTGTTAGGCTATTTTCTCTTCTGGTCGAATGTTCTTTTTAGGCTATTTTCTCTTCTGTTTGAATGATCTTAGGCTATTGCTTTTAGGCTATTTTTTTTTTTTTTTTTATTCTTTATTTTAAAGTTTTCATAACACGAATGATCACAAGAAAAACATAAATAGAGGACATACACATATCATCACTTAAGCATGTTTACTTAATAGCAGACCGAAATAGAGCTTTTCAGCCCAAGAGCAAGGCAAACCCTAAGTGTTGTAGGGGTACAAAAGGTCTGAAAGCAATATAAAAACAGAAAAATGCATCTCAGACAGAGCATGAAATGCGATGATCACATGAACTTAAATACAGTCAGTGTAAGAGCTTGGGTTCGCAGTCTAATATCACTTGCATGCACCATTCAATTATGGGGGGGGAGGGGTACAGGGATAAGGAGGAAAGAGGTGGGAGTGAAAAGCACACTTAATTATGAAATTTTAATAAATTCTAGACTGCGGACATACAGATATGACAACAAAGCCGCAGACACATGGACAGATATCTGAATGCAAACCACAAACAAGTAGGGGCAAGGAAGGACAGAAGCAGAAACATATGGAAAAGCAATGAGCGGGGTATGACCCACCGAGGGGAGTTCCCCCTAGTGGTAGGAGGTGAGTCATGTAACCATTAACGTACCATATTGTGGGAATAGAGAAATTCCAGCCAGTAGAACCAAGTTTTCCTGAATTTGGTATCGGCATGGGGAAGAGTACCGGTCAACTCCTCCCACTCCTCCCATCACACGGATCTCACCTACCTTTTTGAGCCACATTTTCGCAGAAGGTGGCTCTTGACTTTTCCGGCACAGCGAGATGTAAGCCCTAGCCGCATTAATTAGATGGATTAGAAGGGAAGTGCGGTACCCAGACTTGGAGAACGGGGTCAGATGAATCAGGACTGTCGCTGGGTCATCAATTAGGGAAATCCCTGTGAGTTGGTTGATTACACGGAGGACAGTATCCCAAAACTCTCAGAGGCATGTGCAGGACCAAAAGATGTGCAGAATAGAGCCAACCTCTTGCCCACATCTCCAGCAAGTCGGTGAAGATTGAAGGTACATCTTGTGGAGCGTGGCTGGCACAAAGTACCATCTGGTAAATATTTTATAAACCGATTCCTGAATGGACCTGGCCAAAGAGGCTTTATGTGCGGAGCGCAGTATGGTTTCTTTTTGTTCCAGGATAAAGGTAAGTCACAGATCTCTCTCCCATTAGCCACAAAGACAGGCTCAGGCGTGGTCGGGGAGTGAACTAACAGCGTATGTGCCTTGGATAGCCCATGCTCAACATACTCCCCCCTCAAACAAATCTCCTCAAAAGGAGTTAAGTCCGAGTGCGGAGAAGAAGAGCACAGGCAACTGGAAAGAAAATGGCACAGTTGTAGAGCCTGCCATCTCAGTAGGGGAGGTGTTACCCTGGTAGCCATCGATTGTAGGCACAGATAGTCTTGTGCAGGCCAGAAGTGGGTGACACGGAACTGGTTGGACGTCACGAAACGTGTAAAAGACTTATCTTCTAAACCAGGTACAAAGACAGGGTCTCCGATCACTGGGGGCATCAGCGACGGGGGACGTACCAGTCGAAAGAAGACTGGATGTTGCCCTGATGACTTTAATTGTGCTACCTGTAAGCAGATGATGGAGAGTTTCCTTATAAAGGGGCATAGCCGTCCAAAGCAGACCTGCCAGGGGCCAAGAAGAGGCAGCCTGTTCCAAGTGTAGACATTGTTTATCGGAAGAAACGTTGCACCACTCGAAGGCCAGTGCCATATGTATCGCCAAATGATAGCGAAGGGGATCAGGGAATCCAATCCCCCCCTGGGATTTGGGCAGCGCTAGGATGGTTTTGTTCAGTCTGTGTGCGCCATTCACCCACAGAAAGGATGTAAATTCCCTACGTAACAATTTCAAGAAGGACGCCAGAATTCCAACAGGTAGGGTCTGCAATAGGTATAATAGCCTCGGAAGGATATTCATCTTGAGTACACTGTTCCTCTTAAACCAAGACAATGTGCGCCCTCACCATTTGGTAAGGTCACGTCGGACAGTAGATAGGAAGGGCAGAAAATTGGATTCAGAGACTCTGTCTATAGATGATGGGAGTTTCATCCCTAGGTAAGTAATATGGTCAGACGCCCAACGAAAAGGGAAGGCCGATAAAGAGACTGTGAGGTTGAGAGCTTCGGATTTCTGTAGGTTAATTTTGAGATTTGAGAGCTCACCATGGGCTGCTAATTCCCGCATTAAATTCGGGATAGAGACAGTGGGTTTGGTGAGTATGAACAGAAGTCGTCCATGTAACCCACGATTTGTGAGACTTGGGGCCCCGCAAGAGGCCAGATATATCTGAATCAGCCCTGACTCTACAAAGTAATGGTTCCAGCGTCAGGGTAAAGAGCAAGGGGGACAGTGCACAGCCTTGTCTGGTACCATTAGATAGTGAGAAATATTTAGAATATGTCCCATTAACTCTCACCCTAGACAACATAGATTATCTCCCAGGCCTATCTCCATGAGCGTCGACCGAAGGAACGACCAGCCCACTCGGTCAAATGCTTTTTCCATGCCTGTGGACAACAAGATGGTAGGAATGCGTCTCACCGATGCAAGGTATATAGCATTGAGCACTCTGACTGTGTTATCTCTTGCTTCTCTCCGCGGTACAAATCCCACCTGGTCTTTATGTATGATCTTGCAAATAACCGTCAGAAGATGGTTCGCTATAACCTTTGAAAACAGTTTTAAGTCAACGTTCAGCAGAGATATCGGGCGAAAGCTAGAGCAGAGTATGGGGTCCTTCCCTTCCTTCGGAATGACCATGATGGAGCCAAGAAGGGTTGGCTAGAGAGCAGGGAATTGAACGCCCTGAGGAATGGAGATCCCAATTGATCTCTGAAGGTCCCTGAAATAGCGGAGGGAAAAACGTCAGGGCCTGCAGCCTTATGGGGTTTCATTTGTTTTAACACCGCCATCCATTTCTCTGAGGAAATAGGAGAGTCCAAGGCAGCTGCCTCTCCGGAGGATAACTGGGGAAGACCCGCCTGAGCAAGATACGCTTGGATCTTGTCCAGTTTCTGTGTCGCAATCTCCGGGGACTGTGAGCTCTCAAGATTATACAGTTCCTGAAAAAATTCTCGGAAACGGTCAGCAATGGCCGCTGAATTGGATATCAGACCGCCATCACACGCCACTATATGAGGAACAAACGACTGAACCCTGGTATCTCTAAGAGCCAAGGCCAGGGACCTATTAGGCTTATTGCCGTATTCATAATAAGATCATCTAACTTTCAACTGTCTCACCTTGAGTTTGCGCAAGAGCAGATCATTCAAGCGCTGACGTAGCATCCACAGCTCCGCCTCCATTGTCACAGGCATGGTTTTCTTGTGCTGCATTTCCAGATGGCCTATCTGACTAAGTTAAGGAGAAATGACTGTCAGTCATTTTGGTGTCACCCCCTCTAAATAGTTGGTCACTCGGTCATGGACCGGGAGCCCAGCAGTGTCAGGAGAGAGGAGGAGACCCAGTGACATACCTAATCCCACCAGGTGAACGTCCCCTCCTTTCTCTCCCGGCGACCATCACTAAGATGGCCTCCGGCAGGCGTCACTTAGATGACCGTGCATGCGCAAAGATGTCACGGCGGGGTGTCATTCGGTCTCTCGCTCCAGGTGACACCCGGCCTCGGGACGCCCATGATGGAGGTCACTATGTTTAACCAGAAAGTAGTTTATTCTCAAATAAATTTGGTGTGCAGCAGAGTAGAACGAGTAGTCTCGGTCTCTGGCATGCATGAGGCGCCAGACATCTATCAAATGTTCAGCGTCCAGAATTTGCCGGTGTCGCGGTATAAAGGCATATGAAAGCTGGCACGTACCTTTAGATACATCCAGCCGAGGGTTAAGGGCAATGTTGAAGTCTCCGCCCACTACAACAGCCCCCTCCACAAATTCGGCCAAGGCCAGGAAGCACTCCTCAAGAAAGGGTATTTGTTCAGAACTGGGGGCATACACATTGACCAATGTTACCAGGGAACCAAAGAAACGACCCTTCACAAACAGGTATCTACCATTGCCATCCTCCAAAGTGGGGAGATGCTGCCACCACGTATTTCTTGCTACTAATATACTGATCCCCTGGGACTTAGCGTCAGGAGATGAGACATGATATACAAAGGGGAAGTGTGCGTTGGAGAGTCTCGGCATACAGTCAGATCGGAAATGTGTTTTCTGCAGGAATGCCGCCTGCGCTCTGTCTCCAAAAGTCCCCAAGTACCCGCGGCTACTTCTCTGGGATGTTCAAGCCTTTTATGTTCCAGGAGAGGAATAGCGTAGTCATGGCTCCGTTGACGTTTCCCCTCCAATGGACCATGTCCAGAGGAGACAGTCAGAAAGGGGGCAGTAACAGCCAAGAGAGGAGACCAAGGACCGGGCCAGTGGAGGTACAGTAAAAGAGAGTAGGCACACACACACACAGAGGAAAAGGGATGACAAGACAAATATAAAGGTGACAAAGGCAACAGGAAGTTCTACAACTAAAACTAAACGGCCCTCAATGCTTGCCGCGAAGAGGGAACCTAAGTTGGGGAATAAGAAGCAAGGAAGCCCCATGAGATGCTCCCTGAAGGGGAGGGCTAAGCGATCCTCAAGTCACACTGACTATATTAAGCCCATATATGGCCTATAAGCCTGAGAACCAGACTGGCCCATACAGGAGAGCATGTGAGCAATCAAGTTTAAAAAGGGAAAGTAATCACAACTGAACTAAAGTAAACACCTCACACGTAGAGTAATGTCACCCAGCAGGTGATCCGGCTGAAGGGCCAGTAGAGGGGGCACACCAGCGCACCAAGCCTCAGGCCTATGGCTCCCAGTCACATAGGCTCTGCTGACATGGGCCATAGTTCTCAGCGACCCGTCCACACCGGCCTGGTGGCCACACAGCGCAAGGGTAGGAAACGGTCCCCCACAGCAAACTGTACAACATTGGCAAGCAAAATTAGAGGAGTGGTCCAGCCTGTGAAAAAAAGAGGTTAAGGGCAGGTATATGATAGTAAGATACACAGGTAATAGCATACATTTAGTACTGGGCCTTCCTCACCCCAGTGCACATTCCATAAATACACAATATTGTCAAAAGTATTGGGATGCCTGCCTTTACAAGCACATGAGCATTAATGGCATCCCAGTCTTAGTCCGTAGGGTTCAATATTGACTTTGCACATATTAAAAACATTTGCAAGGGTATCATTTGTGACTTTTGCACAAATGCTGAAACATTTACACAATTCGTTTTATAAATAGACCCCTTACTATTGTTCTGCACCCTTAATTTGTTCAAACATCAGTTGAGCTATAAAGCATATCTAAACCCTAAAACCAAACATTTTATATATTGCAGCCTACCAGGGTTGCCACCTTTTCTTCAAGGGACACTCTAGCGACGTGCAAACATTTTTTTTGGGAGAATGAGCCGTGGCGTGTTCACATGTAAATAGCACCACCCATTCATATGTAAATATCACAGTTGAGACTATTTTCAGTGGGGGGCCAGTAGCCCCTATCTAAATTTTGGGTGCCCTCGTCTGCTTGACATCTTGTGTCCGGGTTTCAGCTGCCATGAAACCCGAACACAGCATTCAAAACCTGGACTGTCCGGGTGAATCCTGGACAGGTGGCAACCGTACAGCCTACCAGTTATTAGATGTGGTTGCTCTATTTTTTTTTCTTTAATTTTACCTAGTAATCCTGTCAGTGGCACACTTCCTGTCCTAAGGTGACAATGCTCATTCATACTACTGTAACAGGACAACAGAAACAGGATAGGCCTATAGACACATCCTCCTCTCCTCTTTTTCATAACACCGCTCTCTAAGGACTACATCGCGCTGTAATTCTTAGAGAGTGGTGGGAACTATAGTTATTAATAACAGTCGGCAAAGGCAGAGAGCGCAGGAGTTTTTGTATTTATCAAGCAGATAACAAACACAATGCTTCCAATGGCATATTTAACAGACCAGAAAAAAAAGACAAGATAAGTTTTTTTTAATAAGGGTACATACCCTTTAACCCTTTCACCGCCACCGACGTAAGGCATACGGCGCAACAAAAGTGTTCCCGGCTGGCCACCTCATTATGCCTTAAGTCGGTGGCATTTACAGTTCTGCTATAAGCTCATGGTCGATTTAGCGACCATAAGCTTATAGCCGAACTGTTCATCTGACTGTCCCCATCAAAATAATAGCTGTCATCAGCGGCTTGATGACTGCTATTACTGAAAATACGGGGCGCCCCCCCACCCCCGCCGGCACCGCTGCTGCCGGCTATTGAGGATTTGGTGTCCTCAATTTCTTTTTCTATTTCAAAAGGGAAATGTCAGGGATCTGTTTAGACCCCAGAGATGTCACCAACACTAAAAAAAATAAATACAAAATTATTACAAAATAAATAAAAAATGTAAAATAAATAAATAAATAAAATGTAAAACAAAATAAAATGATAAAAAAATGAATAAAAAATGTGTAAAAAAATCACAGCCCCACCGTCCCCCCACATAACACACACATATTGTGGTGGACACCATGCACATGCGCTGCAGTGCGTTGTTAGAACGCATCGCAGTGCATGATCTTTTTTATTTATTTTTGTTCTTTAAAAAAAAAAATAATCAATAGGAAAAAATTGCAAAAAATGCAAAAATGGCTTGGCCAGCTGATTTGAAAAATGTTCCGGAGGGCTTGGCAGTGAAAGGGTTAAAGCTATACGCCAGACAAATATTAATTATTTCACTATTTAATGAAGTTGTGTATACCTTTTTTTTAGAAATCTGTATTTATTTTTATTTTTCAAAGAATTACTATTATTTTAACATATGAATATATTTCATAGGTCTCGCCAACAAGAGAAAAAAAACACACAAGCAGAGAAAAAAAAAAACCAAAAAACATATGACCTGAGATCATACCATTAAGTTATTTAAGATCTTTTCAATCTGTCGTTGAATAACTTAATGCTTACTCTATACAGATATAACCAGGCTACAAATATAGATCTCAGCACGTTATATAGCAGTTAACTAAAGACCTATGTTTAAATATATCTTTGATCAATCATAAATATTTTGTTCAAATAATTGTAACCCATACTAAAGAAAGAAAAAAGAAAGAAAAAGGAGTAGAAAGAATTGTTATATATATATAAAGTAGCCATATAGGAGATCGACAACCGAGACAATAGTTGTAACAATTGCATGCAGAGAAACTGACCTTCCACCAATATCATGAATCCATCATTTCCCTAAAGGTCCCTGAGGAGCAGAAAGGGGACCAGCAACCCCAAGTATGAAGAAATTGTTCTATTCTGTCCATGTCCCCGGCTACCAGCCTCTCCATACACATTAATTCATTCATAACCTCTGCCCAAGCGACCAATGAAGGGACTATATTGGTTTTCCAATGTCTCGAGATCATTGTACGTGCCGCTATTAAACAAAAGCGCAATATGCTGTGTGCATTGGATCTAATAGAACCGGAAAACATAGAAAGGAGGGCCATTTCTGGGGTAGCTTCCATATCTTTGTCTTGTCATTTATTAGAAACTTGAAATAAATTTGCCAGAATAGCTGGCAAAATGGCTATTTTCCCACATTTCTACCATATATGCAAGTAATCCCCACGGTCCAAATCACATCTCCATCAAATATCTGGGTAAGAAGGATACATTTGATGTACCAATGCTGGACATCTATACCATCTTAAGATAAGTTTATAGTTATTTTTCTGATAATGGCTGGAGATTGAGGATGTGTTGTGTATACCTTTCAAAATATTTAAATATATATTGAATACAACTAGCATAAGTACCTGAACATGGCTTGGTATCAGCATGCTGTTATTCCTTGATCAGAGGCACTCAGTCTGAGGACTCAGGGAGGGGAAACTGGGAGCCCATTAGGCTCCGTTAGATACACACGTGTAACATGGTGACAGGAGGAGAGAGCAGAGGATTTTTGTGTGTGGTTGCCCTGATCATCTAATCAGTATACTGCAGGGGGAAGTGACAGCACTTTATTCCTTATTTCAAAAGAGAATGTTGTGTCAACCCCCTGGCTGTGCTGTTTATTACAATATAAAAGTGGCTGAATTACAAATGCTTTGGCAGATAAGATAGTTGACCTATGTGTTTGTTCACTTTGTATTTATATCTCTGCCAGGAGTTCAGCTTTAACTATGTAATCTGCACTTGCTGCAGAATCTTACTGTTTCCAGTCTAATGATTGTAATGGTCTTCATTCCTCAGGAATACACACTCGCTCACAGAGAATTACCCAACACATTACAAGCGTCACAAAACAGACTGAAGAAACATGAAGATTTCTTAGCTACCATGGAAAATAATGAAGATAAGATTGTTGGAACTATGGGAAATGCAAACAAATTAGATAGTGACAAAAACATTTTTGCAGATAAGGCTTTGGACAGAGCAGCCTCAATCCATGATAGGTAAGTGGAATGTTCTTCAGGGGGTTTTAGCTAATTAATTTAGACCAATCTGATATGTAAGAATGCTGAGGGGTATCTGCCTCCCAATGCTCTTGTGCCATTTATTTACAGAAGATCTTTGCATTGCTTTTTATTACATCAGTTGACAGACTTAAGTCTGTTCCATCAGCCTTATGCTGGCCATTAATGGATCAAATTTTAGCCATTTCAGGCTGAATTGGCCAAAATTCAATCCATGGGTGGTCATGTCGGCACCACCCGGTTCAAAAAAATTAGATTTTTTAATTGACTTCTGTTGAAAGGAGCCAGGAGGAAAATTGTTGGCTGAGAAGTGACTTCTGCCAATCAGTGACTGCTGTCACTGTTTAGGCATTCGGACAGCTGCAGGCGTGGGCTGTCAGGATGTAATAGCAGACAGGCTGAGATTTCTGCATCCACACTGTTTAGCGAAAATGGAGGAATCAAAAGATTTCTCTCCTTTAGCCCCGTGAAAATCTTAAGCTGTATATCCAGCTTTAGTATTCAGAAATTATAACAAAAATAGATTACAGGAAAAGTTGGATGGGGAAAGGCTGACAAATATGGAAACCACCAACACCAAACATGCCAGTCAGGATGTATTAACATTTTGGAGCACCTGTGTTTCTCCATCTATCACAGTCACTTTCTGTTAATAGACTTGATGAGATTAAATAATTAAATTTTTTGTTTCCAGCTTACTGCACCTATAAGTGAGAATATCTGTTTACAACTCATGCCAGTTGAAGGCCTAATTAACAATTATACTAACGGTTTATAGGGATATTTATCAAAACTGGAGCAGACAGAATCTGGAGCAGTTGCCCACAGGAAACCAATCAGCTTCTCTCTTTAGTTTATTCAGTTAAGCTTTCAAAATGAAAGAGAGAAGCTGATTAGTTGCCATGCACAACTGTTCCATATTTTGTCTGCTCCAGTTTTGTTAGATTCCCCCTTTATGTGTCCATTAAGTTCTAAACCAATTTAGAAGAAATCAGTTAGTTAATCCCACCAGCATCTAGAACTTTGTTTTTTGAATTTGGGATAGATTTGAAACGAGTAAACACTTTTGTGAAGATTTTATTGCTCTCTGTGACCACATTGGAGAGATTGCATCTCCCTTTTCCTGTAACTGCTCCCATTAAAAAATATGTGCTGCAGCTAGTCATAGCTAGCTCCTTTTGCGCCTGAGGCAAGAACAGAAAATTGTTCCCCCCAACAGACTTGTGATGTTACCCAAATGCAGTTCACCTGCAGCATCAGGTGGCTTCATATGCCCCCGCCTCTAGGATAGCAGCGCACATGCGCAGAATGCGCTGGCGGACAAATCCAAAATAGCATTAAAATGTGTTTCATTTTACGAAACTAATAAAAACATTTTTAGTTTCTGTTCATTTAGTCCAAAACAAATTTTTTGTCTTTGCATTTATCTAATAATATCTGTGTGTGTGTGTGTTTAAGGGGGGGGGTTTGGTTATTTTTTTTTTTTATTAATATTATTATTATTATCATTATTATTATTATTATTTTACACAGAGTCCTCAATCTCTTTTTCTGCAGCATCAGTTATAAATGAAAG
>NW_017307436.1:389669-395341 GCF_000935625.1 Nanorana parkeri | reverse complement strand
GAGGGAGCGCTGAAGCCAGCGGGGTGGGGGGTGGAGGAGGGAGCGCTGTCACTTCAGGATGACCGAGTGGTGAGGAGAGAAAGAGCCACCAGCTTTCAGACCCTGGCCGAGCAGCTCGCTCTCTCCTCACCGCTCGGCCATCCTGGATGACAGTTCCCAAATCCAACCCCCCTCGGCTGCGGCTCTCCATTTCTCATTGGATCCCCACTGCCTCTGCCCATACAGGTGGGGAAAAGCAGCGGGGATCCGAGGAGAAGCTGGAGCCTGTGCCACCCCTCTTCTCCCTGCCGATCTGCGGCTGTGTTGGCCGCCTTGCGCCCTTGTTGCCATGGTGCCTTGTGTTTGCCATGGCAACAGGGGCGAGGGGGCCTCACTCGCCTCATGGCAGCTACAGCCCTGCTGCAGCACCTAATTAAAAGTGCATCATAACATACAGTTTTCTCATAGCCCCCCTGCAAAGTCCCTCAAATACCGTCAAGCCTATCAGTGAAGTCCAACTAATGCCACTCTCATGTAGGCCATGCCTGATTGCAATACATTGGGGTGAAAAATTTTGCATTGTCACTGCGGATTTACAAGCCTGTAGCTTGTCAGTCAGCATCTGGCTACACCCAGTCCTGCCCACTGCTTTCTGGATTGGCAGAACTGCCTCTGTTGCTAAAATCCTCCCACTGTGAGCTGGGGTGTCTGGAGGGGGAGTGTGTGAGACATTGATGAAGGAGAATTTGGCTCAGTCAGAGAAGGTAAAGGAAGTTGTTTATTTACTTTATGAGGTTTGCGCATAAAGACTTGGTACTTGTTTAGACCGTCATGCAGGAACCTGTCAGGAACGCAGGCTGTGCCGGACTCTGAGGCCAGCTCGGGGACGGCCCCGTCATCGGCGTCCAGTTGCTAGGCGACGGGCGGCCGTTCCGCAGCGCTCCTCCTCTCCTTCTCACAGGCAGTGTGACGCGACGGACGAGGCCCGGCGGCGTCCCGTTGTTAGGAGACGCTCGGGTCGGGTCTCGTCTCCGGCTCCGCCCCAACAATTGCCTCTGCCTACTTAAACTGAGGCTGAACACTTGCTCGACGTTCTAGCAAAATAGTACGTCGAGCAAGCTATTAGGAACCCCGTCGTGAGCAGAGACCCTGTGACCAGCCTCTGGAACTACAGTTCATCGATCCAGCCTGCAGATACCCCCAGCACCAAGGAACATACACTTCCCCTGACTGGACTCTCACCAAACAGCAAGTATATCACTGCCATTCTATATACAGGGGAAGTGTTGGTACTGCCACCTTGTGGGGAAGTCTCATATTACATCCTCTCTGCTCTTCTGCTATCTACTCCATTATTGCTGCTTATCCATAGTTGTTGTCACCTGCATGTACTCATAGTGGGCTTAGTGACGTTAACTGGCTCTCTCTTCAAACACTGTTGCACTATATACCCTGGACGGTAATTCCTCAAACCATATGAGATGGATTAGTTCGATCCTTAGTGAAGCAACTAAGGAATCGAACTACAATTCACAACACGGCCCCAATGCTATATAATTGGGAGCGTGATTATACAACAAGATTACAACTCAATGCTCCCAGGATAAATGGTGTATGATGTGTAAGGGGTTCCGACTGCACTCACTGACTTAAAGTGTTACTGCGAACCTCCCTACTGAACCATTTCCACTTACCTCCGCAGCTGAGATCCAACACTCGCCATCGTGCTCACAGGAAGCGTTACAGAACCTTTAGTTGTACTTTAAGGTCTGTGTCCCCACTGGTGGGAATACCCATCAGGTAATCTATGGTCAACAGCTCTGCTTTGAGTTACTGTAGATTTCACACATTAAACATATTGATTTCCTAAAGACCTGATTCTATTGATTGATTGCTTAAATGATTAATTGATCCAATATTGTTTTCAGATATGCAGTGAATGTGAATAATGCTAAAGAAGTGTCAGCTCTGCTAAAGGATCATGTTGATCTTCAGGATTTCTTGGAAAACTGTAATGAGGTAGAGTCAATAAATATGTTTTTTTTTTATATATATCACCGGAAGAAACACAAAGTCAGGCTTAAGAGTTCAGAAGGGAACAGAGCAATGATGAAAAATCCAAATTCTGACGAAGTTTCTTATAACTGCCAGATGCACAGAAATGCCTGTGTATTTTATAAGCATGCATTTTCCATTGGCACCCCCTAACTCCTCTTATATCATGAGCAAATGATAAACAGTCATGTGAGAAAGTGCATCTTAGCAAGCTATTACCCTGATGGAGATCTGCAATATGTATACATAACCAAATTTACATTTCAGTGTTGCCACAATCACAGGTATTTGCTGTGGTGACTGCATTGGTTTTCTTTTTTAAGGCTTAATTTCCTTTTTTACCGTCTCATCCGCTCCTCAATTCAATCCCCCGCCGCGGCATAACACACCGTCTGAGCTACCGGTGTGTGACGATTGCGGTTGGGGCGGGCCTATGATGTGCACATGCGCCCAGAGAGAGTGGCGCTTCTAAATAGGAGGTTGAGGCTGAACGTAGAAGAGGATAGGAAGTACCTATCAATATTGGGTAAGATACATACAACCTTTACTATGCCCGTTTACTGTAGTACGCCACCTTTTAGTATTTTTAGACTCATGAAACAAGATAATGAGCGATTGTTAGATTATTTAAGTAGAGTAAAGATGTATATTTCAGATATTATTACACTGGATCTAAGATGGGTATTTATCTAGACCTACATGTATATATATATATATATGAGACTGTGTCTAGTACAGTATATACAGTTGAAAATGGTTTATAAGTTTAGGAACCTATTATTGCAAGCAATTTAAATATATTTATATACGTTATGGGATATCGCTCTATTAACAAGTATAGTTTCAACATGCAGTATATATATTTTTTATATTTAGGCATATATAGTATGGAAGAATACCAGTCCTATATATCCTGCCGTTTCTATTTCGCCCCTCATTCTACATATCCCCTGGATGGTGTGTGGGAGGCATATGTGTATATGTGGTCCAGGGAGGTATTGCGCTTTGGTAGGAGAAATTATTTTTATGCTAGAAGTCGCTATCTGGGATTTATTTGTACATCAGCGTTTGGACCTATATGTTTTTTTAAATGTCAATATTATGCTATGTTACCATTTTAAACAATACATTTGTAAGATGATATTAATAGAATTGTGATTATTGTGTTTCTGGTATGACACCTTAAAAGCCCCGTACTTAATGTACGTTTGTTTTTTGAATCTATGAATTTAGGGGTGTGGTGTCTTGTTCTCTTTGGTAATTCAAAATATGTGTTTAAAATAAAGTGACACTAAACTCAGGAATTACATCTTAAAAATGCATTCAAGTATCCTAGCTATAAACAAAAATGTAGCTTATTTGTGTATCACTCAGATGTAGATCCTCAAACCATCTTTGAGCTTGTGCTGACACTGTCCTTCCTTCTGGAGGGTGGCTACTTTCGTTTCCTATGATCCCTGTGTGTGTTATATAATAGCCACCACTCCAAGCTCACTGTGATGGACTACAATCTCAATGCAAATTAGAAAACTAAATTTGAGATTGTAGGCTATCACAGGAGTGAGCTTGGAGCAGTGGCTACTTTACAACACACACAGGGACCATGGGGAACAAAAATAACCACCCTCCAGAAGGAAGGGCAGTGTCAGCATGAATTCAGAGATGATTTGAGGATCTACAGCTGAGTGATACACAAATAAGGTCCTGTTTTTTTTTAAATACTTAGGGTACTTGAATGCATTTGTAAGATTTAAATCCTGAATTTTGTGTCACTTTAAGTATAGAGGCACAGTGGTTTAATTATGTTGTTCTTAAATATCATCTAGATAGAAGACAACTATGTGGAAAGCCACGTGGCTACTTAACAATTGTGTCTACAAAATTTGAATTATCTGTTAATAATGTTTTTACAGCTAACAATATGGATCAATGAAAAAATGTTGACCGCTCAAGATACATCCTATGAAGCAGCTCGTAATTTGCACAGCAAGTGGCTAAAACACCAAGCTTTTAAAGCTGAAATTGAGTCAAACAAGGGCAGACTGCAAAACATTGACAAGGTAAATGCTGGATTATCGTACTACTGTATGATTCATGTACATTTCTAAATGTTTATTTGAAATGTGGGTCAGAAGAATAAAAATATCAGATTCAGAATCAGATTTTCTGATATGCCACTGCCCTGTTTTTCCAATGACCTTAAAGCAACACTTAACTCAGAAATTAAATAATAAAAAAATAACTTCTGTTATATTAATAATAAATTACAGTGTACCTTGTTTTGTCATTGTTCAGCTCTAAATGCTCCAAAATCCGTTTTATTTTTCTCCATCCACAACTTCCTGCCAGAGGGTGGCTACTTTCTTCTCCATGGTCTCTATGGGAGCTGAAAAGTAGAAACACTCTTTGCTTGTTCATGTGAAGGACTACATCAGCATTTTTGCGGATCGCACTGGACTGGAACACAGGCACTAATGCAGGCGATCGCACTGTGGGCGACGGGCCTGCCTGCGCAGCCCACGCCCCCTCCCGCCCCTGAATGCAGGTGTTTTTTCGTTGGTAGATCTCAATGAGCTCGTCATTTGAAAAGTAGATCTCCAGATGAAAAATAGTGGGCGCCCCTGGACTACAGCATGCTGAGGGTGTGTATTCTCAGTCTCCGCCCGCAAATCCTCCCCTCTAGGAGGCTATGTTTCTCTCTAACACTAATATGTGTTTTTTGATTTCCCTCTTCCTGGCTTACCAAGAAGGGAGTGTGGGGAGCTGCTTGTGATCATTGTCTTTTTCACAAACTTTCTGACGAGATTCAACATGTTATCTGTCACCAGCCTCATACTTTCTTCCATGTCTCAGCTCACATGCTGAATCTGGTCACACAGTCATAGAGAATATAACTCCTAAATTTGAAATAAAGTTGTTTTTCTGTGTAGATTGATGTAACTTTGATGTTTGTTGTAGATTTGTTGTAAGTCAGTTTGATCATTTAAAGCATTGCAGAGGAGATTACAAGCAATGAAACTGTCACAGTGTGTTTAGTGAGTAGATGGAGGGGGAGGAGGCAGCTGTGTGCAGTGAGAGATGATTCCTCTGTGCCTCATGGGAGTTGTAGGCAAAGAAAGATGTGCACATGACCAGAATCAACATGCTCGGATCTTACTAAGTGACAGGAAGTGTAAATGGAGAGAAGAGCAATGGGAGCGAGCACAGCAGACCTTCTAAAGGTATTAAAATACTGTAGTAAGACTTTATTTTAAAACATAAATAAATGTGGCTTTGGAGAACTGGGCACTGTTTAACCACTTGATGACTTGACTGACAATTATTCAGCCATGCAACACCAAACCAAAATTAATTGTATATTATTGTTTTGGGACAGATAGAGTTTTCTTTTGGTGGTATTTAATCACCACTGGGTTTTTTATTTTTCACTATATTAAGGAAAAATTACCGAAAATTTAGAAAAATAACCTGTTTTCCCTATGTTAAGCTATGAAGCATTGCACATAAATAATCTTTCTTCATAAATTTAAGCCAAAATGTATTCTGCTACATTTCTTTGGTAACCCCCCCCCAAATAAGTGTATATTAATTACAATGTGTGAAAGTTATACAATCCACAGACTATGGTATATATATAT
>NW_017307436.1:378950-389570 GCF_000935625.1 Nanorana parkeri | reverse complement strand
TATATATGAAATGTATCAACCCTGGTGCCCTGACTGCTTATCGCATTTCTTGAGGCCCTAAAATGCCAAGACAGTAGAAACACCCACAAACTGACCCCATTTTGGAAATAAGATACTCCAAGGTATTTGATAAGATGCATGGGGAATGCTTTCAAGATTAATTTTTTGGCACAAGCTATCAAAATATATATATTTTTTTATTTATTTATTTTACACAACATTGTCAGTTAATAAGATATATCTTATGGGCACACTTAGAATTATACCCAAAAAAAACATTATGCTCCTTCCAAGTATGGGGATATTACATATGTAAGACTTTTTTTTGCTGCCTAGCCACACAGAGGAGCCCACACTCCAAGGAGCACCTTAAGGTTTTAAATAGGCATACATTGCACTTCTGTTTTTCTGACAACCTATCGCATTTGTGGAGGCCCTGAAGTGCCAGGAGAGAATAAATGCCCACAAAATGACACAATTTAGGAAAGCTGACACCCAAAGGTATTTGATAAAATATATAAACAAAAACACATAGGAGGGCTGACTACATAGTGTAGAAAGTACAAGGGTTAACTATAGATCGGGACTGACCAAATTTAAAATATGGTAGAAAAATATTTTATTTGTATACAAAATGACCACAGCCAACACCTTCTTACCAACACATTAAAAACAGTGAAACAAAAATACTGACTGTAATTCAAATAATTGTTTGATCGGATATTAAGACCATATTATTATGCACATACATATCAAGACCACAAAAAAACGGCTTTCAATTGGGCTCCAGATAAAAGGGATTAACCCTGTGTAGACTAAGTATCACCTAAATCAAAAAACATATACTAAATCCAATAGGATGCCTCCAAATTTTTTAGTATATGTCTATATTCGACAAACAAATGCTATATAGTAGCTCCTTTGATGGATAAATTCCCAGAATACGGGAGTTAGATACTTTGTAATTTAAAGCAGAGTATATTGTTTCCAAGCCATCAGAAGGGCTCTTTTTAGACTCAGTGTCTCAGATCAAGGTGCTTTTTCCAAAGCAGATTAAACAGATAGTAGGTGTAAACAATAAATGGATCTGATTGTGGAAAGTGACACCTAAATTGGTGTGAGTGGACCATGACATAAAAGTCTTAAAAGTCACCTGGGTTTTAATTTCAATATAGAAAGATAGCTGATTCCACTATTCCGTACAGAATAGATTTAAATGTCCTACTCACATAACGAAATCGTCTGTTTTACGGATGTCCGCTTTTAGATCCTTTCGATGATGGAATTATTTTTCTCCTTGGAACAGAATAAGCAATCTAGATCAATCCGGGAGTGTATTGTATGTATTCCATAATATATCTCAGTTTCTCCCATCCTAAACCATATTTTGTGATCATTCGTGTAAAGCTTTTTTCTTCCTGCTCTAAATGTTTGTTGTTTTCCTGGCATTTATCCTTAAGTATTTCCGCTCTTGTTTTTTCGTTTACTTTTATTTTACTTCTTTTTAAAGTCCTATGTGAATGTCCACGTTCTCTAAACCTACTATATAGGACTTTGGATTCATTAGCATAGTCTGTATGTTTACTGCAATTTCTTTTGATCCGGAGAACATGACCAGTTGGAATTCCTTGAATAACTAAATGTGCCGAGCTAAAACAATGATCAGATATAAAGAGTAAAAAAAATAAAAAAACAGTGACTCAAACAAATGTCAGTGAAAAAAATCAATCAGGTGTAAAGTCTTTAAATCTTCATAAATCCGCGAAAGATGTCCAAATATAGCAATAGTGATGAATATTACTTGTTCCTTCACCAAATGCACCACGTGCACCACACCAGATATAGGGGTGCTCACCTTATTGATAGACCCCAGCAAGAGGTCAAACCAGGCAATTCCCTTCTTAACCAGGGGAGGGGGCCCTCAGCTCCAATCGCTCACAGATGTCCTCCAATGGTTTATTCAGACCAGCAAACAGATCTGTGCAACACTTCTTAAATAGGAAAGCAATAGCCTCCAATCTTTATTGATCTATAGGCCTCCTCAGTATAAGGTGTCAATGCCAGGATCGTGTTGACCGAAAAAAGAAAGCAAACACCATAGTGCGTACCATCCAAAGTATGATTTATTAAAAGAAAATTACTCACATAAAAGCAGTGCTAACATAGCATGGACTCTCTCTTAAAAGTATGTGCAAGAGTTTCAAATGACTGACGGCCGCAGTCATTTGAAACTCATAAATTCATTTCAGTACAGCGTTGCATGACGGAATAAATGTCAGTCAAAGTACTGCAGCGCTGAATACTGAAAAATGGCCTGGCCAGGAAGGGGGTCTAAACACCTGGTCTTGAAGTGGTTAATATCCGATCAAACAATTATTTGAATTACAGTCAGTATTTTTGTTTCACTGTTTTTAATGTGTTGGTAAGAAGGTGTTGGCTGTGGTCATTTTGTATACAAATAAAATATTTTTCTACCATATTTTACATTTGGTCAGTCCCGATCTATAGTTAACCCTTGGACTTTCTACACTATGTAGTCAGCTATCCTATGTGTTTTTGTTTATGTAATTTGCCGGTTACCGATGTGGTAGACTGACCTCCTAAAAAGGGTAATTATGAGAGCTTGGAATCTCCGGGAGGAAAACAATTCCAATTGTTCGATTTGATAAAAGATATGCTGAGTCTTTTGAAGATTGAATTTTTTCCACAGGTTTTTACAAAAATTAAGAAAAAAATGAAAATGTTGTCAATTTGACAAAGTTGTCAAATGTTGACAAAGTTGTCAATTTATATGATATTTCTAACACACAGCATAGGTATCCTTAGAATTACAACTAAAAACACATTCTGCTACTCCTCCTGAGTATGGGGATACCATGCATGCGAGACTTTTTTGCAGCCTAGACAAATAGAGGGGCCCAAGATACAAGGAGTACCTTGAGGCTTTCAAGGGGCATAAACAGGGGGGAAGGGGAAAACAGACACCCCATGGTATTTGGAGGCATGGTGAGTTCTGACAATTTCATTTTTTTGACACAAGTTTTTAAAAAATGAAAAAAGAAACAAATTTTTTTTTTCTACACAATGTTGTCAATTCAGAAGATTTATCTAACACACAGCATAGACATCCTTAGAATTAAGCCCCAAAACACATTCTGCTATTCCTCCTCAGTATGAGGTTACAACAGATGTGAGACTTTTTGGCAGCCTAGCTGCATAGAGGGGCTCAAAATCCAAGGAGCACCTTGAGGCTTTGAAAGTGCATAAATTACTCATCTGATTTCCTGACCTTTTTGGAGGCCCTAAAGTGCAAGGGCAGCAGAAACACCCACACAATGAACCCATTTTGGAAAGCAGACACCCCAAGGTATTTAATATGGTGAGTTTTTTTACTTTTTCTTTTTTTTGCCACACTCTTTTAGAAAAGAAAGAAAATGTATTTTTTCTACACAAAGTTGTCAATTCAGAAGATATATCTAACACACAGCATATACATCCTTAGAATTACACCTCAAAACACATTCTCCTACTCATCCTGAGTGTGGGGATACCACACATATGAGATTTTTTTGTGGTCTAGCCAAATAGAGGGGCCCAAAATTCCAAGGAGCACCATGTGGCTTTCAAGGGGCATTAATGACGCATCTAATTTCCTACAGGAAGCTGAACAAAGGGTAAACAAAACAGTACTTGTGGTTCCAGTTTTTTGCAGAGGATGGCTGTGACTGGTGTTTTGGCTGGAACATTGTCAGTGGGACATGCAGGAATGTTGTCAGTATGCTGGCCCAGGTCAGTTCAGGCGGCAGTCAAAGGCGTGGCCAGTATGCAGGCAAAAGACCATTCCAGGCAGCAGGCAGAAACATGGTCGATTAAACAGCACTAGGTCAGTTCAGGTGGCAGGCAGAGACATAGTCAGTATCAGTGATTTGCCGTGCCTTCTGTGCTGGGTGAGACATCCCCCAGCCCGCCGAAGTTCTGCCCTGTCCCACAGAAGCTCCTCCCCACCCTACAAAAGCTCAGCCCCCATCCTGCAGAAGCCCCGCCCCCAGCTCAGTAACCAATCTGTGTGGGGAGGAGGAAGGGAGGAGATAGGGATTGAGTCACTGGTGAGGCATCAAGATCGATGCCCTCACTTTTTTTTTTCTTTCTTTTTTTTTTTTATTGGACAGCTTGGTCGAATGGCACTTTGCCATTGGTCCAAGCCATCCACAGATCTCACGCCTCTAACACAGAGTAGAGGCTGTGACAGCTCTTGCCTCACCAAGTTAGGTTACACAAGCAGTGGGAATGCCCGCTGCTATGTAATCTAAGTACCTGTCAAAAGCCGGATGCATCACTGCCTGTAATTAACAGGCAGAGCTCCGTCCATGACAGGTTACACAGCGGGGAGGCTTTCCCTGCTGTGTAACCTGTAACAAGCCAATCTGAATGGGGAAAAAGCTGTCAGCTTCAGACTTGAAGCTGACCCCTTTTTTCTTCATAATACTAGGTGAGGCCCTGACCGCACGTCCCTGGTCAGTATGCAAGCAAGGGTCAGTTCAGAAAGCAAGCAGATAAATATTCAGGCAAAGTATTAGTTGAAACAGCAGGCAGAAATACCATATATACCTACACTAATATCTTAGTGAAATATGGTAGAGGCCAAAGCATTCTTTAATGCAAAGGGCAGGTTTTGTGGGTCAATAGGAACAATAGTTACGTGTATTCAGTTTATGCCACAGAAGCGGCATCTTTTTTTTTGGTGTCTGGCCTACTTCAATCTAAAATTGCCACATAGAGATGGTATCCCTGATGGAATAAGGGTGACAGTAGGTCCCACACTATTTTTCCACTGCTTCCAATGTAAGATTTCTATCGCTCCCTTCATAGGCACGGAAATCATGTGTAGATAGTTCTTTCTTCACAAAGTTTGTAAACCTTTACCCCTTACCTGGCACGTTTACGGGGGAGATACTGTTTTATAGCAAGCCCGCCTGTAAAATGTACGAGGGACTCATCAGTGCAGATATTTTTCTGGGGGGGTAAATATTTCTGAAAATGTAGTGGTAAAAAAAATTGGAGTGGCCTAATATGTTGTAGCCTATCATATGTGGGGTCACTTCTGGGAGGGCAAGCTGAATTGTCACTGAAATGTAGCAGAATACAGGGGCATGTGGTAAATTGGGTGTGTAGACCAATATGGAGGAAGTTAATTTTTTGTGGTGAGTCCCATGTTCAGTGTTAGGCTGGTGTTTGTCTGGTATAAGAGGAATTGGGATTGCTTGCAAAAATTGTTGGAAATAAAGCTTTGTTTGGTTGGCAATTGAATTGAAAAGTTCTTCGGTAAAAAACAAATGACAAAATTGGATAGGTGTAAAATTGTCAGTCTCAACCTGAACTCCTGGATGGGCAGTAAATGGGGGGATAACAGGTGTTGCTGAATTAAAGGGTAGCCACAATACATTTGAAAGTGCATCTGGCACAATAGTACGTGCTCTCTGGGGCCTAATTATTTGTGGCTGATGTTGGATTACCCCACTACTGGTGCATGTAAAAAAATCAATCAGGTGTAAAGTCTTTAAATCTTCATAAATCCGCGAAAGATGTCCAAATATAGCAATAGTGATGAATATTACTTGTTCCTTCACCAAATGCACCACGTGCACCACACCAGATATAGGGGTGCTCACCTTATTGATAGACCCCAGCAAGAGGTCAAACCAGGCAATTCCCTTCTTAACCAGGGGAGGGGGCCCTCAGCTCCAATCGCTCACAGATGTCCTCCAATGGTTTATTCAGACCAGCAAACAGATCTGTGCAACACTTCTTAAATAGGAAAGCAATAGCCTCCAATCTTTATTGATCTATAGGCCTCCTCAGTATAAGGTGTCAATGCCAGGATCGTGTTGACCGAAAAAAGAAAGCAAACACCATAGTGCGTACCATCCAAAGTATGATTTATTAAAAGAAAATTACTCACATAAAAGCAGTGCTAACATAGCATGGACTCTCTCTTAAAAGTATGTGCAAGAGTTTCAAATGACTGACGGCCGCAGTCATTTGAAACTCATAAATTCATTTCAGTACAGCGTTGCATGACGGAATAAATGTCAGTCAAAGTACTGCAGCGCTGAATACTGAAAAATGGCCTGGCCAGGAAGGGGGTCTAAACACCTGGTCTTGAAGTGGTTAATATCCGATCAAACAATTATTTGAATTACAGTCAGTATTTTTGTTTCACTGTTTTTAATGTGTTGGTAAGAAGGTGTTGGCTGTGGTCATTTTGTATACAAATAAAATATTTTTCTACCATATTTTACATTTGGTCAGTCCCGATCTATAGTTAACCCTTGGACTTTCTACACTATGTAGTCAGCTATCCTATGTGTTTTTGTTTATGTAATTTGCCGGTTACCGATGTGGTAGACTGACCTCCTAAAAAGGGTAATTATGAGAGCTTGGAATCTCCGGGAGGAAAACAATTCCAATTGTTCGATTTGATAAAAGATATGCTGAGTCTTTTGAAGATTGAATTTTTTCCACAGGTTTTTACAAAAATTAAGAAAAAAATGAAAATGTTGTCAATTTGACAAAGTTGTCAAATGTTGACAAAGTTGTCAATTTATATGATATTTCTAACACACAGCATAGGTATCCTTAGAATTACAACTAAAAACACATTCTGCTACTCCTCCTGAGTATGGGGATACCATGCATGCGAGACTTTTTTGCAGCCTAGACAAATAGAGGGGCCCAAGATACAAGGAGTACCTTGAGGCTTTCAAGGGGCATAAACAGGGGGGAAGGGGAAAACAGACACCCCATGGTATTTGGAGGCATGGTGAGTTCTGACAATTTCATTTTTTTGACACAAGTTTTTAAAAAATGAAAAAAGAAACAAATTTTTTTTTTCTACACAATGTTGTCAATTCAGAAGATTTATCTAACACACAGCATAGACATCCTTAGAATTAAGCCCCAAAACACATTCTGCTATTCCTCCTCAGTATGAGGTTACAACAGATGTGAGACTTTTTGGCAGCCTAGCTGCATAGAGGGGCTCAAAATCCAAGGAGCACCTTGAGGCTTTGAAAGTGCATAAATTACTCATCTGATTTCCTGACCTTTTTGGAGGCCCTAAAGTGCAAGGGCAGCAGAAACACCCACACAATGAACCCATTTTGGAAAGCAGACACCCCAAGGTATTTAATATGGTGAGTTTTTTTACTTTTTCTTTTTTTTGCCACACTCTTTTAGAAAAGAAAGAAAATGTATTTTTTCTACACAAAGTTGTCAATTCAGAAGATATATCTAACACACAGCATATACATCCTTAGAATTACACCTCAAAACACATTCTCCTACTCATCCTGAGTGTGGGGATACCACACATATGAGATTTTTTTGTGGTCTAGCCAAATAGAGGGGCCCAAAATTCCAAGGAGCACCATGTGGCTTTCAAGGGGCATTAATGACGCATCTAATTTCCTACAGGAAGCTGAACAAAGGGTAAACAAAACAGTACTTGTGGTTCCAGTTTTTTGCAGAGGATGGCTGTGACTGGTGTTTTGGCTGGAACATTGTCAGTGGGACATGCAGGAATGTTGTCAGTATGCTGGCCCAGGTCAGTTCAGGCGGCAGTCAAAGGCGTGGCCAGTATGCAGGCAAAAGACCATTCCAGGCAGCAGGCAGAAACATGGTCGATTAAACAGCACTAGGTCAGTTCAGGTGGCAGGCAGAGACATAGTCAGTATCAGTGATTTGCCGTGCCTTCTGTGCTGGGTGAGACATCCCCCAGCCCGCCGAAGTTCTGCCCTGTCCCACAGAAGCTCCTCCCCACCCTACAAAAGCTCAGCCCCCATCCTGCAGAAGCCCCGCCCCCAGCTCAGTAACCAATCTGTGTGGGGAGGAGGAAGGGAGGAGATAGGGATTGAGTCACTGGTGAGGCATCAAGATCGATGCCCTCACTTTTTTTTTTCTTTCTTTTTTTTTTTTATTGGACAGCTTGGTCGAATGGCACTTTGCCATTGGTCCAAGCCATCCACAGATCTCACGCCTCTAACACAGAGTAGAGGCTGTGACAGCTCTTGCCTCACCAAGTTAGGTTACACAAGCAGTGGGAATGCCCGCTGCTATGTAATCTAAGTACCTGTCAAAAGCCGGATGCATCACTGCCTGTAATTAACAGGCAGAGCTCCGTCCATGACAGGTTACACAGCGGGGAGGCTTTCCCTGCTGTGTAACCTGTAACAAGCCAATCTGAATGGGGAAAAAGCTGTCAGCTTCAGACTTGAAGCTGACCCCTTTTTTCTTCATAATACTAGGTGAGGCCCTGACCGCACGTCCCTGGTCAGTATGCAAGCAAGGGTCAGTTCAGAAAGCAAGCAGATAAATATTCAGGCAAAGTATTAGTTGAAACAGCAGGCAGAAATACCATATATACCTACACTAATATCTTAGTGAAATATGGTAGAGGCCAAAGCATTCTTTAATGCAAAGGGCAGGTTTTGTGGGTCAATAGGAACAATAGTTACGTGTATTCAGTTTATGCCACAGAAGCGGCATCTTTTTTTTTGGTGTCTGGCCTACTTCAATCTAAAATTGCCACATAGAGATGGTATCCCTGATGGAATAAGGGTGACAGTAGGTCCCACACTATTTTTCCACTGCTTCCAATGTAAGATTTCTATCGCTCCCTTCATAGGCACGGAAATCATGTGTAGATAGTTCTTTCTTCACAAAGTTTGTAAACCTTTACCCCTTACCTGGCACGTTTACGGGGGAGATACTGTTTTATAGCAAGCCCGCCTGTAAAATGTACGAGGGACTCATCAGTGCAGATATTTTTCTGGGGGGGTAAATATTTCTGAAAATGTAGTGGTAAAAAAAATTGGAGTGGCCTAATATGTTGTAGCCTATCATATGTGGGGTCACTTCTGGGAGGGCAAGCTGAATTGTCACTGAAATGTAGCAGAATACAGGGGCATGTGGTAAATTGGGTGTGTAGACCAATATGGAGGAAGTTAATTTTTTGTGGTGAGTCCCATGTTCAGTGTTAGGCTGGTGTTTGTCTGGTATAAGAGGAATTGGGATTGCTTGCAAAAATTGTTGGAAATAAAGCTTTGTTTGGTTGGCAATTGAATTGAAAAGTTCTTCGGTAAAAAACAAATGACAAAATTGGATAGGTGTAAAATTGTCAGTCTCAACCTGAACTCCTGGATGGGCAGTAAATGGGGGGATAACAGGTGTTGCTGAATTAAAGGGTAGCCACAATACATTTGAAAGTGCATCTGGCACAATAGTACGTGCTCTCTGGGGCCTAATTATTTGTGGCTGATGTTGGATTACCCCACTACTGGTGCATGCAACTTCATAGGGGTTGCACTGCGGTGCTGGTGCTTGCCACAGCATGGGGATGCACCACCGTGCTGGTGCTTGCCTGCTGCATTTCAGCTGGATGTTCGATGACTGGCACAACACGCCTGGCTCTTTTAGATGGGACAACTTCATTTTCTGAATCAGAGGTGGATAATGAACCGCTGCTTTCAACAGATTCATACTCTGATCCTGAATCTGACTGTGAGATGTTTCCATCATTCTCATCAGTCACACAGAGAATTTTAAATGCCTCCTCACTAGTGGAGTTTTTTTTAAACATTTTTAACTGCTTGAAGACCAGGTGTTTAGATCCCCTACCTGGCCAGGCCATTTTTCAGTGTTCAGCGCTGCGGTACTTTGACTGACATTTATTCCGTCACGCAACGCTGTACTGAAATGAATTTTATACCATTTTTTGGGGACAGATAGAGCTTTCTTTTGGTGGTATTTAATCACCACTGCGGGTTTTATTTTTTACTATATTCAGGAGAAATTACTGAAAATTTTGACATTATAATTTTTTTACATTATGCTATGAAACAACTAATATTACCCACTTTTTTGGTAAAATATAAAAGATGGGGTCACGTCGGGTAAATAGACACCAAACATGTCAAGCGTAAAAATTGCGCGCACTCGCAAAATCGCAAAAAACTAGCATACCCAAAATTGGCCATAGGCGACGATTTAAAAGCTTTTACCGCTCATCAGTTTAGTGTTATCAGTGATTGATGGCCCTAGAACTATTGCTCTCATTCCGACGTTCGCGGCGATATGTAACATGTGCGGCGTAATGGGTGCAATCGTCGTTTTCGCAGGTATGCGCACCTGACGCATGTTTACATGCGTGTATGTAGGGGTGGGGACTTTAAAAAAAAATTTGTTTTTTTTAATTCTTTTTTGTGTAACTTTAAAAAAATTTGGGGGGAAACTTAAATTTTTTTTACTATTTTTTTTCCACTTAACTTTATTGCTATCACAGAGGGGGCTGAGAAACCCCCTTATGTGATAGCAAAAGAGGTGACAGGTCCTCTTTATGGAGACATCCGGGGGTCTCCAAGACCCCTAATGTCACCTAGGACCCCCCTGAAGAAGCTGATGAAGCAGAGATCTGCTTCATCAGCTTCTCTCCAGCATCTGAAGCTGGAGAGTGACACAAGAATGCGGAAGTGATGTAATATACAACACTTCCGCATTCTGACAGCGGAGAGGGGACCGGAGGGAGCTCGTGTACCGAGCTCCCTCTGATCCCCTGTGACAGAG
>NW_017307436.1:332525-377590 GCF_000935625.1 Nanorana parkeri | reverse complement strand
GGGCGCACGTCTCGGGGCTTCATACAAGCGATCCGCCGGCTCTATAGCCGGCGGATCGCTTGTATATTAACGGGCATCGCTGCCTCTTTTCAAATAGCGGGGATTTCCCGCTCGCGCGCGCCGCGCCCGTGCGGGCGGATGTAACAGGACGTGTATACACGCCCAGTTACATCCAAGAAGCTCCCGGCAGGCCGTGTATACACAGCGGCTGGCCGGGAGGTAGTTAATAGTGTCTGGACTTTTTTTGTACTTGTACCTACAAAGCTGGATACTTCTGCTGGCTGGTGATCAGGACACTGGTTGTGGCTTCAACAGTACCTACTGACACTATACTGGTAATCAGGATACTTGTTGTGGTTGTAAAAAGAAACCTTACACCGTGCTGGTACTGCTGGCAATTAGTACACTGGTTGGGGCTGTAATGGTACCTACTGATACCATACTGGTACTGACTGAGGCTGGTACTGTGTGGCACTGCCTGCAATCAAGATGCTGACTGGAGATGGCACTGTGGCAATCACACAAATATTTGGGCTGACACTGCTGGCAATCAAGACTCTGATCAGAATGGCAGGCTAGAAATCAAGACTCTGAGTGGGGCTGGCGCTGCTGGCAAACAAGACTCTGACTGACTGGTAGGCTGGCACTGCTAGCAATCAGGACTCTGGCTGGAGGGGGGGACGGGCACTGCTGGCAATCAAGACTCTGACCAACTGACAGACTGGTACTGATGGCAATGACTAACAGGCTGGTGCTGCTGGTAATCAGGACTCTGACCGGACTGGTGGGCTGGCAATCAGGACTCTGACCGGACTGTTGGGCTGACACTGCTGGCAATCAAGACTCTGACCAGACTGGGGGGCTGGCACTAAAAACTCTGATTGAGGCTGGCACTGCTGGCAAGACTCTGATTGGGGCTGGCACTGTGTCAATCAAGACTCTTACCGACTGGCAGGCTGGCAATCAAGACTCTGACATGCTGACATTGCTGGTAATCAGGTCATCAGGATTCTGACGGACTGGCAGGCTGGCACTGCTGGCAATCAGGAATTTGATGGACTGACAGGCTGGCACTGCTGGCAATCAGGACTTTGATGGACTGACAGGCTGGCACTGTGGCAATCAGGACTGGCAAAAGCTCTGCTAGAATGTGCTGGATAACAAAGTATTGTTTGAACTGGTTGTTACTGTGTTTTCTCCTCTCACAAACAAACAGTATGTGAGAGATGAAACAGCAACAATGTTTCCATTTAATGATCTAGTGTGGTTGGTCACAGCGATCACACAGAACAGAGCCGAATTCACCGGCTCAGCACCAATTTCTTATATTTCAAAATTTTTATTGTTTTCATCACAACTTAAAATCACAACATACAACATTGCTCAATAAAACCTAATCACATTTATAACCATAGAGTTATAACTCTTGCCTGACAGTTTTCTTGTTCTCCGTCCTTGTTTATATAGCTGTATATTACTAACCTCAGAATGTTTTACGCATATAGTTTCTGAACATTTCCTTATAGGGGGTAGAGAAGCTATCTTATTGGACCTTGGTGAGGATCCAATCTTGAATTGCTATTTTTCCCCCCCAATATTTGCTTTGAGCAGCACCAATTTCTTTAAACTACACTGTCCAATAAACAATGTGTTTAAAATTGATTGCTCATTACCGCGCTAGGGGGCGCATGCGAGCTAAAAGAAAAAAAGGACGTGTATTTACGTGATCCCACTCGGAGCTGACTGGCGTCCGAACATGTAGAGACAGTGATCGGACGGCAAGTGGTTAAAATAATATTGCAGAGTGCTGAAGAACTTGCAAAGTTACTTGTTTTTGGCAAGATCAGTGTGTATTTAAAAAATATGTATTTAACCTTGTTACGCCAAGTGTGCATAAAGCAGGCATATGCAGTTGCTGTATATGAACACAGAAGCATACTTTTTTGTCATCTGCATCTCCTCATGGCTCGTTTTGAAATGGCCTGCATCACTGCTTTGCAAGCAGTCTGTGTAAATTAACACGCTCTCTCTGAGCTCTCTCCCCCTATTCATTAGTATACTGTGAGGGTGTTAGCTCAGCAGCAGGTGTGTATCACTCCCTGGATGAGTTCACTACACAGTAAATAGGCACAACAAGCAACAATTTCTTTAGGTGAAAACACACGTGCAGTTTATTTACACTATTTACAAGCAAAACAAAAAAAATTGAGACTAAACCCTTGCCTCTTGGCAGCTTACTATATATACACAGAGTTTCCCTCACTGTCAACTAGGTGCAACCTTGTGCTGCCCCTAGCACCTGTCCTCCTACTGAACAAACTGCCACACAGGCTGTGTCTCACTGCATGAGTTTGGGTTTTTCTTTTTCACCATACAGGTAGGTACAAAGCTCACCAGTCTACTCAGGCACAAAAACTGGTTCCAGGGTGGAGCAAATCTCTAAGCAGTCTGGGAGTTCTTATAGAGGCACTAATGAGCTAGCTTACTTCAGCTGGGCTCATTACCTCTACTGCTCAAGCACTCCCTCTAGTGGAAGACATCTGTATAAAACCTGAACCTGGGAAACACATATTTGCCATTCTGAATGCACCCAGGTGCTTGCCTGTTGTCACAATTCATAGTGGCAACTCCCTTGGACATTGTATTGTGACCTGAAAAGGCAGAGCTGGTGTGTAGTGATCTTGTTACAATGACTCACTGGGAAGGAGTCAGCTGCTTTATAATCCGACCCCAGTGTCAGACTGTGTTTGCTGTGGAATTTTTTTGTTCAATTTGTAGGACTCAGGCCTACTAAAAAGTCCAAACAAATAAGAAAACCAGCAATATGAGTCATTAAATTGTGCACACATTTACATAATCACTGCACCTCTACATTACCACAATAAATGCTTATCACTTACAAAGGTGGAAATGGGCTTTAAACTATGAAAGGTATAGTCAGTGGTCATACTATGTTCTCATATTGAGCCTATAAGCAATAAACCATTTGTATTATTTTCCTATCAAGCATCTGTCACTTTCTTTTCAGAAGGGAAATGAGTTGGCGCAGGAGAAACCCCAGTTTTCCCCAACGGTCTTTGAAAAACTCAATGGGTTACATGAGCAATGGGATGAGATGGAGACAACTACCCTTAAGAAGGAGCAGACCTTGTTTGATGCCCACCACTCAGAGCTGTATGAGCAAAGGTTTGCAGATATAGCTATGTGGATAAAAGACATGGAGCAGCAAGTAGAATCTGATGACTATGGAAAGGACCTGACCAGTGTCAACATCCTTCTCAGTAAACACAAGGTAGGGGCAAAGCTGTGTATGCTGAGTGAAAGCTTCTATAGAGTCATCCTAATAATGATCAGGCATGTGAGCACTCCGTATTATGCATACATACAACACCAGAAGTTTAGTGTTCATTTTTAAGCAACGTATTTGTCTTCTATGAAAGAAGTCATCTTGAGTCTATCTAAACCATTTTTTTATAGTTTTTTTTTATAGCTTGTGTGGAGAGTTTATATTTTTATGTGTGTCGCCACTAGGGATATTCACCCTCTCTATTTGTTCTATTGACTGTTGTCACTGGGACTGAAAGTGTGGATAAATCAATTTCTTTTTACTGTTATCACTGGAACAGTAGGTGAAGAGAAGCCTTCCATTGGGGACCCCTGTTCAATTGACAACTGTGTAACAGAGGACTTTCACTTAATTTGGAGATTTTTCCTCTCAGGTCTCCAAAACAGGATGTGAAAAGAAAATCTACCTAATGTGATATAGACAACACAAAGGGGCTGACTTATAAATATTCCGCCCAGCATATACCTGTAGCTGGGCAGATGCCATTCGCATGGAAGTAGCACAACTAGATGGCGATGAGAAGCATAGCAACTACTTGTGCTTTTCAACGCCATCTGGGGCGCTAGTGCCGTGATGCACTGCGCCCCAGCTATATGCTGGGGCGCAGTGCATCTGCCCAGCTATATGCTGGGCGGAATATTTACAAATCAGCCCTTTAAATATATACATTGTATTTTTAATAATTTCTATTTTGTTAGCAACTAGGCCAGGGACACAAAAGTAAATATCTTATTAACTAGCTCTGTAGAAGTATAGGTGCATAGCTGGCATTTTAAAGCTATTAAGTTAACCAGTATATTATGCATTTTCTGTAGTCACGTTATTTAAAGTGTTGGGATGTATCTTTAGTATATCTGTGACATGAACATGTTTTACATAAATATGGCCTTGGAATGATCACATTCTTTTTTTATTGTATATCTGTAGAGAATTGAAGATCACATAGATCAGAAAGCAATAGAAATAGATGAGGTTGTTCCAGACCGGCCATCACCTGCTGGAGACAAAGAACTCGGAGAAAAGGAACAAAATATTAAAATGCGTTTTCTACAGCTTCAAGCACCAATGCAGAAAAGAGAAAGAAAGCTGCAGTCTTCGAAGAAAGTACACCAGCTACACCGGGATTTGGCAGATGAAATTGTACGTTTTGTTTTCCTTCTCCCTGGTCTCTCCCTCCCATCATTCAGAGTAGCACAATTCCCTTTCTCCCTCTTAGTAGAATGAACACACGGAGTAAATCAGGTGCGGATCCAGATTCTCTATCTCGGCAGGGGCACTGCTAGAAAATAAGGTGTTGCTTACAGAACAGAATATTGTAATAATTCATTATGTTGCAGTTGTTTGTAATGTAGAACAGCAATTGTGCCTTTTTATTTTTACACATCCTGACACTTATGTGCAGACATTGGATCTCTGCCAAACAACATTTGGCACATTACTGTCATTCAAATGGGTCTGTCGTCCACACTGCACATTACTGTGTTTTATTGCTGTGGAGTTTTGTGATACACATAGTCTAGGCACAGTGTGAAGGATGGAGGGCCACAGACTGAAGGAAGATTCGATATTTACAAGAAAACAGAGTGCTTTAAAAGTACCAGAAATACCACTTGTGATTCCATTAGATTAAAAACATTTTTTATTTATACATAATCATTAAAAGTATATATATCAAAATCATGTTAAAAACACATAAAATGTCCATCTTTACATTGTAAGCATCCCTATTGGCAACCAAAAGGTTAGGTAGGTTACTACTTAGGTCCATATATAGTCTGTTGTAAGTTGAGGCCCAAGTATCACCGCAGGTCGATATTCCTCTACGTGTTTCGCTCCCATTAAAGGGACTTCCTCAGGAGCAATGGATGCTCTACATGATTAGATAAATATATATTATCCGTCTGATATATACATAATCAACATAGTGCTTATAAGAAGTATTCATTATTAATAATCATACTGTGCATATATTTCAAGTGAAGCTTAAACATACAAAACAAGGAAAGAAGGAAAAACAAAAAACACAGAAAAACAATCTTGCCTGTAAATGTGGTCAAGGATGTGGAAGGTGGACAACAGGGTAGTGAACTCAGACCAGAGTACACTGCGATTGCAACTATTAATGACCTATTCAAAAGCCAGTTTCCCATGGGGAGCCTACAAAGAAATCACATAACTATACATTACTGGTTATAGAGATAACTGCTGATTGGAGGTGATGTAAGGAGCGACCAAAAAGAGAGAAAATAGAGGATAAGAAACATTAACCCAAATGCTCCATTCAATTACTCAATCACTGCCGCCTACAGGACACCATGGAACAATGTCTCGGCAGTGGTAAAAGATGGTACACGTCTATCCCAGCTCCAGAGCTTGTATTCAGAGAGGGAACCCCACAACTATATTCGAACAAAGATCTCTACCAACATATAATAATACAAATAAAAAAAGGAACAATAAATGACTGCAGGAAAAATAAAGGCATATAGAGCCTAGATTAAATTGACTGTCCCCATTTGGAAAAAACAAGGCAGTGTCATCATTGCACAGCATGGCCACATAAACAGTTATTAGGGAGAGATAAATTAAAAGGGTAAAACCAAGTAATGCAAAAGTACTAAAATAAAACATTTTTGTACAGCTTGCACTTTATATCCCATAAAGTACACCCGATTCCAAAATATACTGTAGTTTCTATTCCGATTACTTTACTCCCGTAAATTAACAATAACCTACTCAGATTATACATTTCTTGGAATATCAATCCATAGCGTTGTTTTCAAAAATATATATCTCACGATGTATATGTTGGGTTCTTCATGTAACAATAGGACATATATTATAGATTATGTTTGCTGAAACTATTCAAGGAAAGGCTTAAAACTCATGACATCGTTAAGTCCAGGACTTGTGGTGGCTTTTAAGTTGTAAATCCACCTTGTTTCACAGCATAAGATTTTTCTCTCAAAATTGCCCCCTCTGGGGGGTAATTGTAAAAACCACAACAACACAAAAAAACTTAATGAAAGAAGCATTGAAATTTTGGTAAAGTCCCATATGTTGACTAATTGGGGTAGTCATGTTCCCATTTGAGGTAAGATAGATATGGTCTTGAATGCGCTTGCGGAAAGGTCTTGGCGTCTTACCAACATAGAAGGATCTGCAAGTGCATGTCACGAGATAGATCACTCCCTTGGTGTCACAATTGGCAACATTTTAAGCTGTCCATTCTTTACCATTGGGGAGATTTATCTCCTTGGCTTGGTGGACCCATGGCCATTGGTTTTCAGTTGTGGCACTTGAAAGTGCCTGTCAATCGCTTTGATTATCAACATCCTCATTGTAGAAGCTATGGACCATAGAGCCCTGAAGGGATTTGGAACAACGAAATACAAGTTCAGGTGTATCCACTGCCTCCCCTCTGGCTCTTCCGCTACCACTGTGCCCACCTCTCTCACAACCACCTCTGTGTCCACTACCCCCCTCTGGTTCTTCCATTGCCACTGTGCCCATCTCTCTCCCACCACCAGCTGTGTGTCCACTGACCACCCAGCTCTCCCCCTGCCACTTTGCCCACCTCTCTCCTCTCCCACCACTACCTCTGTGTTCACTGACCCCCCAGCTCTCCCCCTGCAACTGAGCCACCTCTTTCCTCTTCCCACCACAGCCTCTGTGTCCACTGACCCCCCCAGTCTCTCCCCCTCTCCTCTTCGGGTTACCTCTTTTCCCTGAGATCCTCCTGCCGCTGCTAGTCTGATCAATCACAGCCTCTGCTTTAGTATTCGTTTGTAATGGTTAATTGTGACTGTTAATAATATACCGTCCATGGCATGAAATGATGGGTGGCAGTGAATGATGGATGGAATATTATTAACAGTCACAATTAACGATTTAAACTAAATACTTTGTGAATAAATCCCGGTTCCCGCGATAATACTAGTCTGTGCGCAAGCGCAGATGCTGAGGTCGGCAAATTCGACTACGTCGGCATTCTCGACAAAACACCGGTATCTGCGTTTAGTATCGGGGCATTGCTGTATAATTGTATAATCATCATACAGCAATGTGTTGGAGCTATTCTGCATTGCTGTATAATCATCATACAGCAATACAGAATATCACCAGCTATGCAGGACTACAAGTCCCAACAATGCATTATAATAAAAGTCGGCTATGCAGAATACCCCTAGCATCCCCCCCATGGGGCGTAGTTTGTGGGTTCCGACTTCTGCTTTTGTTGATTGTAGTCTGTTTCTTATATGGGGATGTGGGTCTGATTTGTCTCTGGTCTGTAGATAAATCCTGGTGGGTGCGGGTGGCACAGTTGCTGAGTATAGGGTTCCCTGTCTTCCTGTATTTAGCCAGGAGAGGCAGCTTACAGGCTGTGATGGGCGGGTCTATTCACAGAGCATCCCGATGCTCTGTGTATTCAGGAAGCTCCAGGCTGAGGCCCCAGCGCTGCCTGTGGTACATTTACGCCGTGCGGCTCTCTCCCTCACTTGCAGGGCGGCCAAGCGGATGGCGCCCACCGCCATTCATTCCCCTACCCTGCCACTGTCCGCTCGCAATTGCGACCGCTGCGGCTCTGGTAGTTCCGCCAGTGCATACAACCACTGGTAGTAGGCAAACATAATAGACATTTTAGTTGCTGCACTTATCGTCTCCTGTTTTGGTTGTTGGAGTATAATATACTGTGAGAACTAGCTAGAGCATTAAGGACGCATTTACTAACTTCAATCCTCTTTTCAGGGCTTCCTTCCCCTTTTTTATTAACAGAAAGTTCTCAAACAATAATTCAGTTGCCTTCACAGGGTTTTTTCAACATTGCTCTTCACAAAATACAAGCATTCAGCCTCCTGGCTTAAAACACTGTGTTGATTTGTGCACTTGGTACCTTGGAGCCCTGAACACTCACAAGCTCCCATTCTTTGAGGGATGTGCACAGCTGCACAATCAACAGTACTGCTAAACCTCAAAATATGGTCCCAGGGTTGGAGGCTTCATCCCACCTAAGTCTCTCAAAAGACTCTGGCTTTCAGGACCCTGACCAGGGTTTATCAATGCTGGAGAAAACTGAAAAGCCAGTTTTCTCCCTATGCAATATGCCTCCTGGAGTCTCCCAACCTGTATGGGTGAGAACCTTGGGTGCCCTTTAGTCCTTATCACATTGTGGCAAGTCACAATATCTATATGGTTTGTGGACACCTGACTATTGCACCTACACTATATGTCATAAAAATTACTGAGTTACGGTAACAGCTTACAAAGATATTTGAGACATTATTGCTCTTCCAACATCTCGTCCAACATCAGCCCCTCACAAATGTTCTTTTGGTTGAATGGGCATACATTTCCACAGACACACTCCAAAATCCTGTGAAAATTCTTCCAAGAACATTGGAGGCTGTTAGAGCCATATAGGTTGGGCAATCACCATATAAATGTCCATTGTTTTTGAATAGGATGTCCAACAAACTTGCTTGTGCTGGGTTAGACTTAAATAGCGGTCTGTATAGCTTTTTAGAAACCAATCAGAGTGTTAAAAGAGAACTATGGCCAAACCTGTTTTGGCTATACTTCTTTTTGGGTCACAGAAGTACATTCACTAATGTACTCCTGTGACCCAAAGTCAGCCTATAGGGGCTACTACCCACTATATGCTGACAGCGCAGAGCCATGCTGCAGTCTGGAAAGATCCCCTGACAATATTGTGGGAATCCACCACGCTGCCTAATTGACAGCTGACTCTGACTCTCTAGAGCCAGAGCCAGTTGTGTCCGCTCCCTCCCCTGTCTGTCCCTCCAATGCTCATTGGAGGAACAGAGAAAGGGGACAGAGGAGTACCTGTGAGGAACGGTGACTGACCGCTTGTGATTGCTCAGCTCTCGAGATACATTTACATTTTGATGCTTTTCATGTATTACATCATTTAACATGACGTTCTGTTTACAGATTTGGGTTCGGGAAAGAATGCCACTTGCAGAATCCGAGGATTATGGAAACAATCTTCAGATGGTGCAGATGCTTTTAAAGAAGAATCAAGTATGTCCATGAAATTTCTTGCCTCTTACACACAGTTACTGATCATGCTGTGCCTAATGATTTGTAATGTCAAAACTAATTTCACAGTTGGGTTGAAAAGGCATCCACAAGGGTTTTTTTTTTTAGAATAATAGATATTGTTAGTATAGTTCCTGCTAGCAATTCAGGAATTATCCATTATTGTTAGCAATATCTAAGTAAATAGCTCTCTATTGGTTTACTTTGCCCATACCTAAATTGCATTTCTTACTGTTGTGCTTTTCTTTTCTTACTGCTTCCTACGCTGGCCAATGGTTTTTATTTCAGAGGTCTCCCTTGAGAGTGCGTACTCTTAGTTGCCCATGGGAATTGTGCTGAATTAATGTAGTTTAAACCAGAGCATATACCTCCAGTTACCTCTATGCTCCCCATTTCTGAATAAATGAAGCCACAAATCAGATGGATCCCGATTCCCTTCAATAAAATCTGTTGATTTATAGGATAACTAAACCTAATAAAAAAGGTTTAATATATTGCAACTTATTGGTCCCTCAATGGGGTTTGCATTAGTTTTTTTTTCGGGCTAAGAAAATTTTAAGCAAATAGAGAAAATATATTTTGCTCTTTCCAGCAATGCAGTGTTGCTTTCTGTGAGATGACCTGGAAGCATAAACAATCTTATCCTTCTGCTGTAAACTACTAATCTCCCCATGTGTGCAGAAAACGCCTTGGCAGCGAAAGGGTTAAAATAATGATTTTAAAAAAAAAGTATTTTAAGTTAGTTCCAAAAATAGATTGTCAGAAAAATATTTACACAATTAGCGTTGTTGGTTATGTTTTTAGATGAAGCTAAATCTTAGATGTTGAGGAATGCTGAATTAAGTTTTCACTTGCTTATAACAATATTACATCAGAATACAGCATTGTACAGCATACAGAGAGAACTTCCTATGTATCATAGACAAACATGTACAAAAAAAGACTAGCATAGAACAGCATTGCACCACTGCACCATCTACAGCTTAAAAGACATAATATATGCTGTTGCATTTCCAACACCCCTTCTCAACAGCATATGCAATACTATATGCTATTTAGCTTCTCTCAAAGGAAACTGTGACAATCCTTTGGAAATGGCTTGGTGGGTGTGCGTCTGCAGTAATTTCTTCTGATATAGTAATATTGCATGTCGATAATGGCTTGATCTCGAGTGTCCCTTAGCAGATGATACTACACATCGATATGCTTGGTTCTAGGGTTGACTCTTTCTGATTGTGTCAGCTTTATACATCTATGGTTGTCTTCAAAGATTTGGATGGGGTTTGACAAGTCTACACCCATGTCCACTAAAAGGTGGCAAATCCGTATTGCTTCTTGACATGCGTGTGCTGCTATGTATTCAGCTTCAGTTGAGGAAAGTGCAGCAGTTGTTTGCTTTTGGCTAGACTAACTTATGGTTCCTTCCCCGTATTGGAAGATGTAACCACTTGTGAATTTGCGATCTGTGCAGTCTCCGGCCCAATCAGCATCCGCATATCCAATTCGTTTTGGATTTGACGTTGCTGGCAGTCGTAGCTTCATCCAAATTGTTCTTCTTAAGTACTGTATTTCCCTCTTTACTCTGTTCCAGTCAATATAACAGGGTGCTGTGACTTTTCTAGTGAGTATGCCCACTGCTGACTCTATGTCTGATCTTTTCACAGTATAGTAGCTTTCCGATTGCTCTGCGGTACATGTCATTGTTGGGTAGCAAGTTTTCTGTTTCATTGCTCTTTTGGTAGCCTGGTTCCATAGGTTTTTTTACTTCCTTGCATGTGGAATTGTTCCAAAATGTCTGCAGTTTTTGACTTTGGTTGAGAAGATAGCTTCCATCTTCTTCTCTCTCTATTTAAATTCCCAGATTGTGACTGATGTTTCCTAGCTCTTTTATTCCAAAGTTTTGTTTTCGTTTATGAACTATTTGACTATAGTACCTTCTTGTTCAAAACAGGTTATACATTTGTCATCAGCATAAAATAGGATGTATGTTCACCTGTCTTCTTATTTCCTGGAATAAAGACAGGGATCTGCTTTGCTTCTTGTGAATCCCTCTTTCGTGAGTATTTGATTTACTTCCTCATTCCACATTCTTGCAGATTGCTTCAAAGATGCTTTTATGGAGTTTACACACAAGGTTGTATCCTTGTTCTAATCCATGTAGAGTCGTTACCCTAAGGAGAACTATGGGGAAAAACACTGACCCCATAGTTCTCCTTTAATGTCTCCATATAGGAAAACGGTTCTAACCTCTAGGTTTTTCACTTCCTGCCTGCGATGATAAGGAATGTTCTGATGTTGGATTCTTTTACGACAGGAGCAAATGTTTAATTTAAGTCTTCTCTAGATTTCTGGGAGTATCCTTTGACAACTAACCTGGCCTTGTATTTGTGGATATTTCCTTCTGCATCAAACTTCACCTTAAAAGTCAATATAATAAAATAAGTGTGACGCACTGTGAACCAAAACGTCACACATAAATGGTATCCAAATCTGTCTCCTTACATCTAGACAAAATTGTGTGAAAAATATAAGTCCCAATCTTATTTTATAAACCTCTTATTATATAAATAAATAAATGCACATAAACTATGCATGAACAGAGGTGCATTTAAATAAATATCTATATAAAATATGATAACAAATATAGTAATGTGACTTTGTAGTCATCCACATTATTATAGTATTAAAGTGCAAAAGTGTTCAGTTCACATAAAGTGCTTCAATCAATGTAACAATTATCGATCCACATCGTGCTTCAGTCATCCAAACAACATTGGTTGATGTATCCACTCGCATTACATCTATCGACCGTGTCTTCACCCATCTGAAATAACAATATCTGCCTCTCACCTTTTTGGATAGACCTCTCAAACAGAAAGTCATCAGCGTGTTACCTCATTTGTAGCAAGGGGTTCTCCCGGCCCTAATCAGTCTAAGGATCGTTCCACAGACTCCTCCAATGTTTAATCTCATTTAGTCCAGTAGATTTCGCTCATCCACACTGACAGAACATTGATCATTGTGCAGACCATTTGATTACCATAAAACATCCCTTTCTTTGTAAAATCACTCACATTTGATAAGATCAATCAATGGCAAAGTACAAGCGTTCCTATGACTTTCACACATACAGCGTGTCCACAGACTCCTCAGTTTGACCTTGTGTCAGCAAACTCCATCCAATGTACGTTAAAGTGACATTAAACCCTCAGACTTTTTAACATAAACCAATACTGTAATGTGTGCCTTACTGTAATCCTTTGTTGTTTCCCTTCTCTTTGCTGCTCTTCCTTTTAAATCCCCATGTCTTCTCATGCTGGGGGAGAACTTCCCTTTGCAGCTGAGTGCCTCTTCCTGTAGTGCTGGCTCGGGTTGCAAACCTACACACAGACACCATGTATCCATTTCAGAGACAAGGCAGTCTGCTGCAAAACAGAAGTTCTGCCCAGCATGAGAACAGATACAGATTTAAAAGGAAGAGCAGCAAAGAGAAGGGAAACAACCATGTATTACAGTAAGGCACACATTACAGTATTGTTTTATGTTAAAAAATCTGAGGGTTTAATGTCACTTTAAGTCTCAAATGATTTTGTCCAGGGCTCAAAGTCGTTTGAAAAGAAATGTACGTCGGGTGGAGTTTGCTGCCATGAGGCAAAACTGAGGAGTCTGTAGACACGCTATCTATGTGAAAGTCATAGCCATTGATTGATCTTATCAAATGTGAGTAGTTTCAGGTCTAGCTCACTCCACAAACAGTGCGTTTCGGCCCGATCTGGTGCCGGAACGCACTGGATAGCATCCTGGCCGGCTCCTTGCATTTAGGGGCAGGAGGGGGCGTGGCGGTGCATTGAAGTTAATGGCACCACAGCCACGCCCCCCAGCCACAGTGCAATCGCCCGCACCCGAACGCGTGACACATCAATGCCTGTGTTCCGGTCCGATGCGGTCAGAAAAAAGTAGGAGATTTGGCGGGGAGGGGCACATTGAGGAACCTGGCCTTGGGGCAGCTGAGAGAGTAAATCTGGCCCTGAATGTGGATGACCACAAAGTCACATTACCATTATTATTATACAGGATTTATATATGACCAACAGTTTGCGCAGCGCTTTACAATATAAGGAAGACATTACAATCACAATACAATTCAAGACAAGATGATGAGGAGGGCCCTGCCCGTAAGGGCTTACAATCTAAAAGGGAGGGGCAAGTGATACATGGGGAGGTTGCTGTGTGGGAATTAATGGTATTATGTGATGGTTGAGTGGTTAGTTTGAGGTGGGATAGGCTTCCTTGAAGAGATGAGTCTTAAGGGATCGCCCCTAAAGGCAGTCAGAGTGGGAGATAGGCGGACAGCTTGGGGTAAAGAGTTCCAGAAGATGGGAGAGACTCTAGAGAAGTCCTGGAGGCGAGCATGGGAGAAGTTGACGAGGGAGTTGGAAAGCAGGAGGTCTTTGGAAGAGCGATGGGGGCGATTACGGTGATACTTTTAGACAAGTTTTGAGATATAGCCGGGGGCAGAGTTGTGAATGGCTTTGTAGGTGTTTGTTAATATTTTGAATGTTATCCTTTGGGCTATTGGAAACCAGTGGAGGGATTGGCAGAAGGGGGTTGCAGACACTGAGCGGTTGGTTAGGTGAATGAGCCTAGCAGCAGCATTCATGATAGCCTGTGTAGAGGTAGGCCAATGAGGAGGGAGTTGCAATAGTCAAGATGAGAGATAACAAGTGAGTGAATGAGTAGTTTTGTGGTTTCAATGGGTAGGAAGGGGCATATTTTGGAGATGTTACGAAGGTGAAGGTGGCAGGAATTGGATATGGATTGGATGTGGGGAAGAAAGGTGAGGTCCGAGTCAAGGATGACACCTAGCACCTTGGCATGGGGGGTGGGTTTGATAGTTGTGTTATCAATTTCAAGGGATACAATTGGGGGAAGGTGCACAGACAGGAGGAAATATCATGAGCTCTGGTTTTGAAAGGTTGAGTTTTAAGAAGTGTTGTGACACCCAGACTGATATGTCAGTTAGTAGATTAGTGACACGCAAGTGCACTGAGGTGGTGAGTTGTGGAGTAGAAAGATATATATTTGAGTGTCATCGGCATAAAGATGGTATTGGAAGCCATGTGAGGTTATTAACTGACCAAGGGTGTAGATGTAGATAGAGGTGTAGGTGTAGATAGAGAAGAGAAGGGGTCCAAGGACAGAGCCTTGGGGGACCCCTACAGAAAGAGGAAAAGGAGGAGAGGAGTTAGATTTGTAGGTGACACTAAAGGAGCGCTTAGATAGATAGGAGTAAAACCATGTGAGAGCAGAGTCTTGTAGGCCAAGCGAGCTGAGTTTTGTGAGGAGGAGCAGGTGGTCAACAGTGTCAAAAGCAGCAGAAAGGTCTAATAGCAAGAGTAAGGAGTAGTGGCCATTGTTTTTAGCAGTTAGTAAGTCATTAGTGAGTTTTAGCAGGGCGGTTTCAGTGGAGTGTAGGGGGTGAAAGCCGGACTGTAAGGGGTCGAGAAGGTTGTTATCAGCGAGGTGGCGGCTCAGGCGGCTGTAGATAAGGTGTTCTAGGAGTTTGGAGATGAATGGGAGTAAGGAGATTGTTCTAAGATTGTTGAGTTTGGTTGGGTCCAGTGAGGGTTTTTTGGGTATTGGGGTTACCAGCGCATGCTTTAGAGGGGAAAGAAAGATGCCAGTAGAAAGGGAAAGATGGAAAATGTGAGTAAGAAAGTGCAGGATAGAGCAAGAGGGTGATCGAAGTAGTGGTGAGGGAACTGGGTCCAGGGGGCAAGTGGTGAGGTGGGTGTCAGAGAAAAGCTTTGTAACCTCCTCTGTGGTGACAGGGTCAAAAGAAGAAAGTAACTGTAAAAAGTGTGATGGTGGGTCTGGTACATTAATAGGGGAAGATGACTGGACAGTGGCAATCTGATCCCGAATTGTATCTATTTTGTTTTTGAAATTAATGGCAATGTCTCGGGCAGTCAGTGAGTTAGTGGGTGAAGGCGGTGGATCAAAAGAAGAGGTTAGGTTAAGAAATTGAGTGGAAGCCGGGGTGTTAATGTTATTAGCAATGTTAAAGTCACCAAGAATGATAGTGGGTATTTCTGAGGAGAGAAAGTAGGGCAGCCAGGTAGAGAAGTCATCAGATATCGGCTGCCTGAACAGTTATCTCGCTTTTCTAACAGCAATCCTCAGTGAAATTGGAGAGAATAGGCGAATGCAGTGGGTTTCAAAAGAGGAGAGGGATAGAGAGGGACGTGAAGGTAGAACTTGAAAATTGCATTGTGGGAATAGAAGGATTCCCACTCCACCTCCTTTCCATCCACTGGGTCTGGGTGAGTGCGTCCAGTGGAGGCCACCATGGGAGAGGGCAGCAGGGGAGGCAGAGTCGGATTCCTGAAGCCAGGTTTCAGTAACTGCAAGCATGTTAAAGGAATTGGAGATGAGAAGATCATGCACAGTGGTGAGTTTGTTACAGACAGAGCGGCCTTTCCAGAGGGCACATGAGAACGAAGGACTGGTTCTAGGAAGCAGGGGAATAGAAGTCAGGGTGCGCGGACTGCAGCTGCTGCCAGAGGAAAGGCAGTGCCGGTTTGGAAGGTGACTATTTGAAAACAGAGGGCCAGGATTGGAAGAGATATCCCCTAAAGTCAGGAGAAGCAGAAGGGTGAGAGCAGTGAGACGAGAGTTTTATATGTGGGGGGGGGGGGGGGGGTAAAAAAAAAAGGGTTAAACCTCCCTGGCGGTATGTTTTTTTCTTTTTTCGTTCTATGTGTTTTCGGGGTTTTTTCTTTTTTTTTCTAACTTTTTAATCTCCCGCCGGTTCCGCCCCCTGTGATGCGGACGCTCGCAAGGGACGGAACCCGGAAGACGAGTTCCGGCATCGGCTGGAGGACACAGCGCGGCTCGAGGGACAAGGTAAGAGACGCGCTGTGTATTCCCGAGTGTGGCTCGGGGTTACCGCTTATGGTACAGAAAATGAACCCCGAGCCACACTCGGGAATGCCGCCAAAAAGGTTAAGAAGAGAAGCCACAATTGTGAGAAGCAATGGTAGGGAATGCATGATAAGAGAGGAGAAACCAGATTTTAGATTTCGTCAGAGATGTGTAATGTCTGACGTTGAGTGTGCCCTTAACCCCTGGCTATGCAGAGGAAGTATGAGAGAGGAAAGTGAATGAGGAGTAGTAGGTGTGAAAGGGGTGCAAGGAGGGAGGTAGGGGAGAGGTTAATGTGGGATTGTATGAGGATCAGGGAGAGTGTTAAATGAATAGCAGCTGCTGGGCACTTGAATTGTACTTGAGTCAAGTGCTGATGGATTTCTATATAGGTATAGTATACCATGGGGTGGGTGGAAGTAATGATCTGCAATGGCTTCAGTTGGGATGGTGGCCTGCTAAAAGAGTGTATCTGCTTGATTGTCAATTGTTGAAGTGTTTTGTTGAGCTTGCTTCAGAGACGTTAATGGGAGGGGGTGATGATCTGCAGTGGCTTCAGTTGGGATGGTGGCCTGCTAAAATAGTGTATCTGCTTGCAGAGGTGAGAAGGGACTGTTGGACAAAGGGGGGTTATTCAAAGTGCAGATCAGAGGGCAATTAGCTTGAGCAGAATTTATGGTTAGAAAGACATGAAGCAGGCATCTAAATAAAGCTTTCACTTAAAACATCAGACATAAACAGATTTAGATAATAATTACAATAGTACATACAATTACATTATAGGAGAACTATGAGGTGAGTGCTTTTCACTCACCTCATAGTTCTAGCCGACCTGTGACAATGTGACTGTCACAGGTCGGCTCAGTAGCTCGGGAGGTGAGTGAACACATATCGGCGTTCGCTCACCTCTCAATCCTGTCACGGCTCTCTGCCGTGACAGGGGAGGGGCTAGATTCCCCCTCCCCGCTCCAATCCGCCAGCGCTGACTGGCCGAACGGACGGGGGAGGGGGCGGGTACAGCTGGCTCTGCCTCTAGATAGGCAGAGCCAGCTGTCAGTCACGCAGCTGGGCGGATCCCGGCACAATTGTTGGCATCCGCTTCAGCGTCTCAGTATACCGCGAGCAGCAGCTCGCGGCATACTGCGGCGTCTCAGTATACCGCGAGCTGTATACTGAGCCTAGGGTGACGGGAGGACGCTAGTTTGTGTCCTCCTGTTACCCTAAGGAGAACTATGGGGAAAAGCCTTAACCCCATAGTTCTCCTATAAGAATAGTCCAGTTGCAGAAATAAAGTTAGTAAGCATTTGGTGTGATGAGGTAGATGTTCATGTGAAATATTCCATTCATCTTGATTGTCAATTGAAGTGTTTAGTTGAGCTTGATTCAGAGATGTTAATGGGTGGGAGTGATGATCCAGTTGGGATGGTGGCCTGCTAAAATAGTGTATCTGCTTGATGGTCAATTGTTGAAGTGTTTAGTTGATGTTAATGGGAGGGAATGATGATCTGCAGTTACTATAAGCTTAACAAGTGGCTCCGGAGGGATTGTCTTTATTCAACCTCAAATACTATGTTACTATAAACATTACTATATTTGTTGTCATATTTTATATAGATATTTATTTACATGCACCTCTGTTCATGCATAGTTAATGTGCTTTTATTCATATTATATAAGAGGTTTATAAAATAAGATTGGGACTTATATTTTTCACACAATTTTGTGTAGATGTAAGGTGACAGATTTGGATACCATTTCTTTGTGACACTTTGGATCACAGCGCGACGCAATTATTTTATTATTTTTCAATAATATTGTCATATTATTTTAGTGTTGCTGCTATCACGCATCTGGCACTGGGTTTATTTGTATTTAAAAGTCCATTTGCTTCCTATAGTTCTGCAATCAGGGGGAAGCTCTGTGAGTGTCCAGGTTTTATTTTTTGGATTGGCTTCATGATTTAGTAATTTTTCTATATCTTCCCACGATGTTGGTTCGAGTATGCTATGGGTCTTAGCAGTATATGACAGCTTGCAGGGTGGTATTCCCTTTGTTGCCTGAATGGATCTTCTAATTTCAGGTTGTTCAGCAGAATTTAACATGGAACTTGACTTATCCATTGTGAGTTCTACTTCTTGTTCTGACTCCTGTGCGGATTCACTTTGCTCAGCTTTCTTAGCTGGTTCACTGGGCGAATTCACTTAACAACTTCCCTGGATCATTGTTTCTGGTGATGGGTCCTCATTAAAATGTTTGACTTCTTATCACTTTGTCAGTCTTTGGGTGGAGTATTCTATATCCCTTACTTTGTTCACTATAGCCCATCAGAATACCTTCTATGGCTGTGTTCTCCAATTTGGATTGCTTTTTTTTGGGAATATATGCATAAGCTTTTAGAGGTGCACCAAAATGAAAATTTTAAAAACGACACTGAAATTTTAAAAAAGTTGGGCCGAAACCTAAAATGTTTTTTTTCTAACTTTTTCAAATTTTTACAAATATTTTATTTTTATTTATTTTTTTATAAACTTTTAAAAAAATTTATATTTCATTTTTATTAAATATTTTTATCTTTTACTTTACTTTTAGGTGCTTTGGGGAAATATTAGGGATCTAAACAGACCCCTGATAATTCCCTTTTAAAATAGAAAAAGAGATTGAGAACACAGAGTCCTCAATCTCTTTTTCTACAGCCCCTGTTATAAATCAACTGGAATACTCTATGCTGAGTGTTCCTGTTCATTTATAACATGTGGGCATAGTGTGTTTACTATAACCACAATCATGAATGAACAGGAGGTGATGTAGATCACTTCCCATCTATTCATAATTGAGGATATAGTAAACGTACTATGTCTCAATTATGTACAAACACTCAGCGATCACTGATTGCTGAGTGGTTGTACCTTGCTCTCCTTCCTGACAGTTGTCACAGGAGGCTCAGCTAGCGGTGCGGGAGGAGGGCTCAGCCTCCTGTAACAGTGCTGGCTGTCTCCGCCCACCCACCGCTCTGCCGATCTGTAACAGGAGGCTGAGCGGTGCGGGGAGGAGAGACACCGGCCGCTCACAGCACTCTCCTCCCGCAGCACTCGGCCGCCTGTGACAGTTTCTCTCCCCCCACTTGGACACAGAGCAGTGCACAGCGGGTAGTAGAGAAAGAATGGATGCACCACTATAGCGGCAGAAAAATTGCACTTTCGGCATTTAGCCAAAAGTGCCATTTTCAGGTGATATGTTTTGGCGGACGATATATCGGTGCATCCCTATAAGCTTTATATCCAAACACTCCCAGGCTTCGATACCTGACCCACAGACGGGTCTTGCCGAGCAGTGCATTGGGACCGAATTAGGAATGTGCAGGTATACAGGTCCTGGAAGATGCAAGGACAGTGTGACAGCACAACATGCGCAGGTGTGCCAGAGTCGCATAATCTAAGGAGCTGCCTGGTCTTCACCAGAGCCACTGATGATGTGGATGTTGAGCTGCAGGGCAGCTCCCAGGTTGCGGCTCTCTGACACACCCGTGCAGGCACAGTGCCAGCGGGTACTCGGGAACTACAGCACGCTGGACAAGACACAGGGTACCTACAGGATACAAGGTACAGAAAAAAGGCACTAGCGGGAAGAGGCAGGGAACATGCGTGACACAGGAAGCAGAAACAGAAGGGAACACACAATAGGTGTACCCACAAGTACAAGAGATACACAGGAACACCAGAGGGGAATGCAACAGAGAAAGGAGAGGGTGCACTATAGTGCGGAGCAAAATTACCACAGGAAGCAGGAGCAGGAAGTAAACCACAAGAAGGCTGTCTGAAATACACTGGAACGAGGCTGCATGGAACAAGCAGCCACACAGGAAGAAGACAAACTATCAGGTAAGTGCAGGTGCAAGCACTCACTGAGGAGGGGATAACCATCCGCTTGCAGGACAAGCAGAAGTTCACTGGGAGCACAAGGAATCAAGGCTCACACTGGAAACATGTATAGCAGGGAAAAAGTACACACGGCATGGTGCAAGTACAGGCAAGGATACTGAGTGTACACAACACGCACTCTAGGTGATATGCACAGGGGAAGGTACAGGAAGACACAAATAGGAATACACTGAAAGCTGTGCAATGCTAGATGTACATAGCACGGCCACAGAAGTACCAGACGTTGTGCACAAGGATAGCGCTAGGGGAAAGTGGGTTGCACTGCAAGACACAGAAAAGGGGGTGTGAACATACAAGCAAGATGGGATGCTAACACACAGGAGCCACAGAAACTGTAACAAACAGGGGCACAAGAAAGAGCAAAAAGGGAAAAGCCAAACGAGAGGTTACCAGGTACACTGGAGTCACGCAGGAAGCACGCGGATACAGGGAAGCAAGCCAACACAGGAATCCAGGACAGTACTAAAGCACATGGGGACCACTGCACAGGAGAGATAGAGAATGCAGGGATCCAGAAAGGGACACAAGAGATCACAGGGGGTCCGGCGCAAGGGATAGGAATTGTTGCTCAAACAAAAAGCAACAAGTGAGAGTGCTAAGTAGAGGAGGAGTTGTGCAGATTGGTTGCAGCCCTTTGGAATCCTATAGGCTGACAGCCAAGCACCAGGGACCCACATGAAAATCTGGCATGGATTGCCGGACATTGTGACAGTACCTGGAATAATCATCAATGAAAGTCAGTAGATATCTGTTCCCTCCTGATGTGGGAGTTTTCACTGGTACGCACTAGGGAGTACCAGTGCAGATACGTGGCATTTTCATGAGAACTACCAGGGTTGCAGCGGTTGCAGCTGGGACCTGGCTCTGGCACTCCACCACTGTCCTGAAATCATTAGTCTGTATTGTTTTAGAAAAACTGTCACATGACAATAAACAAAAATGTATCAGTACTCGTACTTGTAAGTACTCAGCAAGTACCAGTACTCGTACTCGAAAAACTGGTATCTGTGCATCCCTTTATTTATATTTATAAAAATAAAATCGTACATTAAAACAGAGATGTACAATTCCTAGGAGCTCCGTGTGCCCCTTACAAATGACAGCTCCCTCCTAATTTTTGAATTTTTCTCTAGTCTAGTCTTGGAGCTAAAAAGTATCGGTACATGTACTCGTACTTGTACCGAGTACTGTACTTGGTATCTGTGCAACCCTAGTACGCACACATCACTGTGTATGAGCTCCAAGGGGTGGGTGGTCTTTCTTTGAGTGGCCTGTGGAAATGGGGTACATGTGGCCTTTGCTTCCATACAGCATTTGCATGTGATAAGCATTTGGTAGGGCAGTATGGTTATATCTTCTGATAAGCCTCTCTTTATGGTCTTTTATGGTTTCTGGGTTTTGGTGCCCTAGTCGTCTGCCATAGATGGATACATTTTTTTGTGTGGATTATGAGTGCCTGTTTTGACTTGTTCATCTGCAGTGATGAGCGTGTACAGGTGTTCATCCACTTTTCCTTTTGGAAGGATTTGCTTATTGTTTTGGATTGTACATTCATCACCATGAAATTGAACTGTGAGACCATTATTAGTAAGGGTTTTCACTGATCAAAGGCTTCCTTCTAGGTCTGGAACATAGTGTTTTTACGAGGATACTTTGCTTGTCCCCTGACGGTATGATGCAGTTCAACAATCCTTGACCATTACCTTCTGCAGTAATACTTTCCCATTTGCTAGGAAGACAGAAATCAATTTATGTGAAGAAGGTCTCATCACTGGTCATGTGACTCGTTGCACCTGAGTCAATACCAGAGGCGTAACTAGAAACCTCAGGGCCCCGATGCAAGAAGCCATGAAGGGTGACCAGTCTTTTTACAGCGAAAACATGCTTTGCTTTCTTTGTTTTGCTTTGCGTTCTCACGCACCTTAAGGGCTTTCTTGTTTTCTTCATTGTGCATATATTCTTTCCTTCTGTCATATTCGTTGATTAATTTTCCTTTGGCATTTTCTAGTGTTAGTTACTGCTCAGGTCTGGTTTCTAGAGCATTAATAAGAGCACTGTATGACTCTGCAAGGCTGCATAGCAGTAATTCTACCACGCAGTTGTTCTACAATTTCGAGCATCGCATTCACATGTTCACACATTTTCTGGTCTTTTTCTAGCCTCATCTTATATAGCTTGCTTAGCAGATATAGTTTACTGTTTAGGTTTGAATGCTCATGCAGTTTTTGTAATGCAGTCCACATACCTTTAGCTGTATTTGTTTTTCTTATGTGGAAAAGCTGGTCATTTTTCACTAGCAGACTTATAATTGCTTTTGCTTGCCTGTTCTTCATCCTCCGTCGGTCCATTAGTGCAGTGCTCCCCAACCTTTTTATTGCCGCGGACCTGTCAACGTTTGATCATTTTACCGCGGCCCGCTGAGGGGGGGGACGTTGATTGTTTATATTTTAGATTGGAATCACCTGTCCCGATAAATCCATATTTCAAGTAGGACTCATGGTATTGTCTGTTAAAAGTTACATGTTTCTTTGATGTTGAAGGCCCTTCTTCTGGCTCTTCACTGGGCCTTTTCTTTTTTTTTACCAAGGAAACTTTCTAACGACGTCTGTTTCGTACTAATTTTTGCTAATTTGTGGGTTAAATTTGAGCAAACACAATATACACGTACACCAAGCACTGTTAAACATGAGAAAGTACCGGTGAATAGAGAGAAGAGCGATACACACCTTCTCTTTACCAAAGCTACAACGCCACTGCCGCTTGCAGCCACTCGGCTCCAGACGTCACCTAAAACCGCCCCAATATCACGATATTTTGCGCATGTGCGGTATTGGTGCGGCTTTAGGTGACGTCTCTCAGCTCCCGGTTAACCTCTCGTTCTGGAAAGTCGGACAAACCCGAGAGAAATACACCACAGTAAATAAAATGGAAATAATTTAATGTTCCTTGGGCGGCCCGGTACCATTTGATCCACGGACCGGTACCGGTCCGCGGCCCGGGGGTTGGGGACCTTTGCATTAGTGGGTCTGTCTGTACTCAGTACTTGCCACAAGTCGTCTTTGCTTAGCAGCATTTCAAGCTTGAACTTCCATAGCTGGTAGTTGATATTGTTGAGCTTTGCAATTGCAAACTTCATATCTGAACTACTTGCCATCTTTCAGTAGCTTGGATGTGGCTCTTGTTGACGTGCAGTGTTCTGTTTAGTGCCTGGGCCCATAATCTACTGGTTATGTGTTTAGATAAAGCACTGAGATCTTGAGGAATGCTGAGTTCAGTGTTTATTACATTAGAATACAGCATGCAGAGAGAACTTCCAATGCATCATAGACAAACATGCACACAAAGATTAGCATAGACCAGCATTGCACCAGTGCCATCTACAGCTATAAAGACATAATATATGCTGTTGTATTTCCAACAACGGTGTGACTGTAAAATATATACCCATGCCAAAGGGCAATTGGGTGACACACATTATAAAATATTCAGTGAAAACTAGCTAGGATATGTTATTTAATTAAACTGAAAAGCAAGCTTAGGTGGCTTATGTGGTGTATTATTTAATTTAATTTTTCTTCAGAGTTTGCAGAAAGAAATTGCAGGTCATGAACCAAGAGTAGATGATGTTATCAAAAGGGCAGAGGCTATGGAAGGCGAGCCAGAAATGAACCCTCAGCCAATCAAAAAACAGCGCGAGTCACTACAGGAGAAATGGAATCACTTGAAGACCACAACACTGAACAGAGAAAAATCCCTTAACCAAGCAAATGATGCTCAGCAGTACTATGTGGACGCCAGTGAAGCAGAGTCTTGGATTGATGAACAACAGCTTTACATGATTGGGGATGAGAAGCAAAAGGTATTTTTTCACTATGTATAAGAAAAAGAAGTGTAAAAAGTAATCAAGTCATCATTCAGTATTTGAGATTCCAAAGTGGCCATAAAATAATACATGCACAGAAATAGCCAAAAAAATGCACTATTGTGCAAAGAAACTTAACAAAGTAAAGACAATATAAAAATAGTGTCTCCAACATTTTCTGGTCAAACAGCCAATGCAGCTCATTGCCTTGCAAAAGCATCTTGGCATTTTTGGAGCTGATTTTTTAACATTTTGGCAGACTTAACTGAGTTTGCCCTCTTCCAATGCTAAAAGCTCAACAATTACTGACTTTTTTATCTTCCACTGCTGTCATCTTCAATGCTTCTGCTGGATTAGAATTTTCTCTTTAACTATTGGGTAACCACTGGTTATGTAACTCCTGCATGTTCAGAAACATGGTATCTGTAAGTGCCTGTCAAAAATGTAGAGAAATACTTTGCTGTGCAATGTATATTTGTTTGATCTGGATGGGGAACAAAAGTAGCCACCCTGCAAAAGGAAGGAAAGTGTCGGCACCAATTCAGAGAAGATTTGAGGATCTTTAGCTGAGTGATGCACAAATAAGCTACATTTTTGTTTATAGTTAGGGTACTTGAATGCATTTTTAATATTTACCTCCTGAGTTTAGTGTCACTTTAAATTTAGTGTAAAGTTTAGTTTTTTCTATGTTGTGGGGCCACTCATTTACTTTCAGACTGAACATGTTACTCACTGCAAATAAAGGCAGCCTTGTGGAATGAACGAATATCTAGGCAGTCGATTTAGTCCCTGTTCACACCTAGGCGTTTTGACGCTCAAAGCTAAGCGCGGCAAAACTCTCAACACAAGAAATCCTATTCATTTCTATGGCCCCTGGTTACTCCTGAGAGTTTTGTCGCAAGATGTAACACGCTGAACGCTGGAAAAGGTAGGTGAGCTTTTTTCAGGCAGATTACAGCGCATTTGGCCGAATAGACTTCAATGGAAGCACATGAAAACACGCGACAGCAGCGGTTTGCAAATATCTGTGCACATATTTACACGATTGTGCGCACGTTGCCGCAGTGCATTTCAATCTGCTCTTTGTATATTTACGTCTAATGCGTGTAAAAATTTGCAAAACGCGCAAAACCGTGCCAAACACACTAGATGGTACACTAAACAAAACGTGTGCTAATATGCGTGAAAACGTTGATGTGTAGGTGTGAATGGAGACTAACAGAGGAACTTGTTCCAAAGTGATAACTTGCATTGTAAGATTACAAAGTGTGCAAGGCTCCATCTGTATGTCATATAGTATACAAAGTAAGGTATTTCAGGAGGCTTCAGTTTAAGTCTGCAGATGTTCATGCTCTTTGTTCCACACCCTAATAAGGCCTAATATTTAGATGAACAGGTCCTGGTGATGCCATTGTTTTTTAAATCAAATACTTAATTGTTGGAAATATGGTTCAGCACCTCACAATGTGTGCCTCTACTGTTTATGGGTAAACAATACAATTTAACATATTAGAGAGCAGAAAGTGAGTTAGAATAAATATGACATAGTAAGGGGCGACCTTATGCTTTTTGCCGCCTGAGGCAGGGAGTTGGGGGGATTTGGGTTGCTTGGGATGCACGTTATGGGAGGGTGGTGGAGGTGGTACACGTTACCTCTGACTGGCATCTCCTGCCCAGCTCACTGACGTTACTGGTTGCCAAGAGCTGGACGCGACGCTGGCCAGTATCCCAGGTTGCTAAGACCTCTTAGCAACCTGGGACACTCTGGCCGAAAAGGTGGTGGCAGGTGCACCTGCGCCTCCCCCCCACGTGACCCACATTGTTGCCACCTGAGGCAACCATTTCAGGCTGCCTCATTATAGGGATGGTCCTGTTGCCAAGTATTTAAGTCTGAAGAAGGATTAGATCAAATTAGATTAGCTTAATCACAACTGGATTCATGGAGGAGTCTAAATATTCACTCATTAAATAATATAGTTTTGCAGGCTTACCTAATATTAGGTTAAATATTCCCCCTTATTTAGCTTTACTTTACCTGAGTCTGACACTGCAGCTTAAGTAATGGCATCAGAGGATATCTAAGGTTGACTGTTTCTGCCCTATCAGCTACCTGACCTTCCACACGGCACACTCAGAAGCTTTTGTCAGGCAGTTGACAGGCACTGTCAGACTTCAGGTGGCATGTGCTCCCGATACAAGACCAAGTGTCAAACAATGTAAGTAAGTGAAAATGGGATGTAAATACAAATGGACTTTGCACTAAAAGACAGGTTTTACTTAAAAAATTAAATTAGGTCACCTCCCTATCTACATAGGAGATGTTAAAAGCACATCGGTGGGTATCAAAGATATAAAATATACTTACCTTAGAGTCAGCTTCTGACCATGGTGCCTAGACAGTGGTGACATCACCATTTTACTGCCAGGTTCCTGAGCATGCTGATCCCAAATCTTCTTGAGAGGTTTGTGATAATCAGTGTTCCAGGGATCTCCTCGGAAGGCTTGTGACACAGGCACACACTGTAAAAGATTCATTAGTATCATTTGGACCAAGGGCACACTTAATCTAATCCTTGGATTTCATGCGATTCTGATTCTTGTCAGGAAGTGAGTTTAAAATGGTATTTTTTTTCAGGAGGAGCCGGATGAAGAAAGTGTGGTGTTAATGTTGAAGAAGCACCTGATTTTGCAACAGGGCATTGAACAGTATGGAGAAAATATCAAAGATTTGGCAGAGCAATCTCAGAAGCTGCTGGCCTTGGATCATCCTGATGGGTATGGACAGAGAGATAACAGGCACCTCTTCTTCCTTTCATAAAATTGAATAGCTTATTAGCCAAGAATATACAGAATGAATGATCATCTCTTACTAGCTATTTAATGACCTGCAGAGTGATAATTTTGCTATGAATTTTGGACATATCTCCCATGACAACCTGTGGCTCAGAATGCAGGCAACCCAGGTGACTGTTACCTCTGCACTATGGAAATATTTGGTGATTTATATTTTGATACTCTCATGAGCAAGGTATTATTGCTTAAAAACTATGAGACTTTGCAGTACCAGTGTATTAAAGAACTATAATGTAACCATCCCTGGGGTAATTTTGATGAAAGGTAAATGCTGATAACTGGAACATATTCAATATAACTACCCGTATACAAAGGACCAGATTAAGAGCGTCACAGGCCTGGTGCTGAGGAATTCGGTGGGCCTTTTTACGGAAATTTTGACGGTCACCAGGGCCCTCTTCCTCCTGTCCGGGCTGTGATTTGTAGTCTCTCTACATACAGCATGGAGTCAGTGGTGGAGCGCAAGGGCCTGGCTGCTGCTGTGAGCCTGGTAGGTCTGCCACTGACTCCTAGTTGTATAGAGAGTACAAATCTCAGCAATACAATATACAGCAGTGCAGAATACCGCAAACTATAGAGGACTTCAAATCCCAGTAATTCATTGTACAGCAATGCAGAATACCCAGGGACGTAACTAGAAATCACAGGGCCCAATAGCAAAATTTTGTATGGAGCCCTGTGATTTCTAGTTACGCCCCTTGCAGAGCCTACCTGAGAGTTACCCTGCAGAGTCCACCATAGACTCTCTATGGTGGGCTCTGCAGGGCCTCAGGGGGGCTGGTCACACCCCTGCACACCTCTTACCTGTCATCCCCGATCAGCAGTCAGCTCCCTCCACCACTGGGCCCGCCTCCTCCTCCACGGTCCCCCGCAGGTCCCTGGCCTCCTCCGCTGGGCCCTGCCTCCTCCGCTGCCAACACCAAGTCCCGCCTCCTTCGATGCCGACGCCGGCCTCCTCCAACGCAGCTGCTGGCTGTCACTGACTCAGGTTGTCAGTGATCTGAACAGCCGTGCGTTTCTCCTCACAGCCGCCAGTGGCAGCCAGCAGCCTGCGATGCCATAACGACCCAGGGGACCTGCACCTCTCAGGGGGACCCCTTTCCTTGTCCAGGCCCCCCTGTGCCCCAGGCCTGATAGCGGCAGCCTGGGTCGCTATGTCAATAGTTCCGCCACTGAGAATACCACCAACTGTAGAGAACTACAAATCCCAGTAATACATTATACAGCAATGCACAATACCGCCAACTATAGAGGACTACAAATCCCATCAATACATTATAAAGCAATGCAGAATGGCACCGGCTATAGAGTACTTCAAATCTCAGCAAAACATTGTTAAGCACTGCAGAAAAATACCATCAGCTATAGAGTACTGCAAATCCCAGCAATACTTTATACAGCAATGCAGAATACTAAGAAGCTACATACTCTGTGTTGCTCCGGGTTCACGGCCTGATGTCTCAAGGGTCTCAAAAGTGCTGTGCGGTGTTTCAGGGGGTCAGTGCGGGCTCTCTGGTGGTCAGTGCGGGCTCTCTGTCAGTCAGTGGGGCTCTTAGGTGGTCACGACGGGCTATGGATGGTCAGTGTTGGCTCTGGGTGGTCAGTGTGGGCTCCAGGTGGTCAGTGCTGGGTCTAGGCGGTCAGTGCGGGCTCCGGGTGGTCAGTGCGGGCTCTAGGTGGGCAGTGCGGGCTCTAGGTGGTCAGTGCGGTGGTCAGTGCAGGCTCTTGGTGGTCAGTGCGAGCTTTGGGTGGTCAGTGCATGCGGTGGTCAGTGCAGGCTCTGGGTGGTCAGTGCATGCGGTGGTCAGTGCAGGCTCTGGGTGGTCAGTGCATGCGGTGGTCAGTGCGGGATCTGGGCATACATCCTCTGTATTGCTCCGGGTTCATGGCCTGATGTATCCAGGGTCTCAGGAGGGTTGTGCGGGGTTTCAGGGGGCTGTGCAGGCTCTCAGGAGGCTGTTCAGGCTCTAAGGTGGCCAGAGTGGGCACAAAGGGGGCCAGTTTGGGCACTAAGGGGGCCACTGTGGACTCCAGGTGGTCAAATTGGGCTGTTGGCAGTCAGTGTGGGCTCCGGGTGGTCAGTGCAGGCCCCGGGTGATCAGTGCAGGCTTTGGGCGATCAGTGCGGTGGTTAGTGCAGGCTCTGGGCGGTCAGGAGGGGCTCTGGGCAGTCAGTGCAGGCTTCAGGCGGTCAGTGTAGGCTCCAGGCAGTCAGTGTAGTGGTCAGTGTGGGCTCTGGGCCGTCAGTGTGGGCTCTGGGCCGTCAGTGTGGGCTCTGGGCTTTGGGCGATCAGTGTTGGCTCTGGGACATCAGTGGGGGCTCTGTGCAGTCAGTGGGGGCTCTGGGCAGTCAGTACAGTGGTCAGTGCGGGCTTTGGGCGATCAGTAGGGGCTCTGGGCGGTCAGTAGGGGCTCTGGGCGGTCAGTGTGGGCCCCGGGCAGTCAGAGCGGGCCTTGGGCAGTCAGTGCAGTGGTCAGTGCGGGCTTTGGGCAGTCAGTAGGGGCAGTGGCGGAGCTAAGGAACAAAGGGCCCTGGTGCAAGATTTTTTTTTGGGCCCCCCCCCAAAAAAAAACCCCCACAAACACAGCGTTCTCCTTCCGCAGGGCTCGGCCGGCTGTCACTTTCTCTCCTCCCCGCTGGGAGATGGAGCAGCGTCCAGCGGGGGAAAAAGTCTCCGTGTGGTCAGTGCGGGCTCCGTGTGGTCAGTGCGGTCTCTGGGCGGTCAGTGCGGGCTCCGTGTGGTCAGTGCGGGCTCCGTGTGGTCAGTGCGGGCTCCGTGTGGTCAGTGCGGGCTCCGTGTGGTCAGTGCGGGCTTCGGGCGGTCAGTGCGGGCTTCGGGCGGCCAGTGCGGGCTCTGTGCGGGCTCACCAGCATGAAGTGCTGTGGCTCTCCTTTCTGAGAGGCCCCAGTGAGTGGCCCTCTAATATGCCTGGATAGAGGGCCGCCGCTGCCTGATTGCGGCTGGTCACTGACCCGGATACCGAGGCGATCCAGGTCGGCCGGGCCTATTTTCAGGGGTGGGCCTGGAGCGGCAGCACCACCCACCCCTATGTTTATCCGGCCCTGCATGTACAAGACAATATGAGTGGATGACTAAAATTAAAACAATTGTTCCCAAATTAATCTATGACTGATGATTATACCTTCAATTTTTAAAGCTGAACTCCAGCCTTACTTGAAGTCATTTCAAGTTGTAGAGGCTCCTGTCCTGTACCAAAATTGCTTAATTTGATTTCACTGTACACTATGAGCTTCTCAAAGTGTGCATTATAAGCTGCAGCAATTCAGATAAAAGGTTGGACTTGATGGACTTATGTCTTTATTCAACCTCAAATACTATGTAACTATGTAAGATAAGGCCCACCTCATTTCTTGGGTGAAGAATGTCCAGTATCATCTAGCGCTTTCCTCTCCAGCCTGACTGTCCCTGGTCTGCCTCTTTCATGAATTGGATTTCAGTTATTTCAATCAATGAGGCTGAGTAATCATGTGGGTGTCACCTAGGGCAATCTGCATGCAAATACAGCCTTACTAGGGGCACCGCACTCCTCCAGACTGACATCCACCCATCAAGGCATTTTGATATTTGCAGAACTCTTCCCAAGAGCCAGCCCACTGCTTGCACCAGGGCTGAGGGTTCTTGGGAGGAGTTCTGAGGTAGGGTGATGCAATGCTTACAGGAAGCTAGGTTCAGCACCTTACTGTCTCCTCCCACCAGCCATGATATGCCTGCATTGCATAGAAAAGCATAGAGATACAGTAATAACATCACTGGGTTTAAAATAAGGTATATAGCAAAACGAGAATTCATGAAAAAAATAATTGCGTGTATTATTATAAATAAACAGTCATGTGCCGAGCTAAAATCAAGTAAGTTTGACACATCCTGTAAGGACTGTATTCTACTACATAACTTGGCGCCATCTGCAAACACAGAAATAGTACTTCCCTAACTCTGTGTCATTTATAGAAAGATTAAACAGTAGGGGCCCAACACTGAACCTTGGGGGACACCACTAACAACCTCAGACCATTCAGAGTATGAATCATTGATCACCACTCTCTGAATGCGGTCTTACAATTTTCGGCTGGTTTGTGGCATGCTCAGGAGACAAATGCCAAACGGGCCGGTGTGCGCATGCGCACACTGCCAGTTCAGCATTGCGATCATCGAAAGCCCGCCCCTCGATCTGCCTGTCCAAGATGGGCAGATCGTACGTTTTTTTAATTACTTTACAACCATCGCAAGACTAAGGTCTTGAAAAGCACATACAAATAATACGAACAGCGCTCTCGGATTGGGCCAAGGGAATAGGGTGCTGTAGCTCTACCTCGCCTGCAGCCCTAAGAGACAGGAGGAGTGCCTGCACTTGTGAAACAAAAAACAAACGTGAGGGCGCAAGGCTAGGGGGACTATGAAACTGATAGTAGCACAGTGGAGAAAGCAAGAGGAGATGGTTCACTTACTTTAAGTGGGTCTCGGGACCGGATGGATGTGACAGTGTGTCCGTGTCCCCGCTGAAGCAATGTGAAGTGCCAGTGATGTGAGGACTGACGTCAGGCTGGGCTGCAGCTGCGGGTGGAGGAACTCGGGCTGTGAGATGGACGTGTCTGGGCCAGTGTCCGTGCCGTGGTGATGATGCAGGATGGAGAATCGGCCGGGATGGTGGTAAGGTGAGGAAGGATCAGGTTGGTGAAGTAGTGGGTGGAAGCTCGGGAGCAACGCGTTTCGAGGATGTTACCTCTTTGTCAAGCTCATTAGGAATGGTGTAACGGCGGCGGGAAACCGCCGATTTAAATGTGACAGCTGGGCGGAGTTTGGAGGTGGTAGGCGGCGCCGTCGTGAGTGACAGCTGTTTGGTCTCGACGTAAGTCTGGGGATTCCGTGTGTGCCTTAGATGTGGGGATAATTGAAGGACTGTGACTAAGGCGTATAAGGGAAACGAAAACAATGGCTAGTTATATAATAAAAGTGTGGACAGTGAAACCCTGGGTGATTAATTAAGAGCGGCATGATACTCTTTAGTATGACGAACGATCTCTTGGGTCTAGCGGGGATGAGCAGGGCATGCAATAAAAAGAGTTAAAAGGTTCTGTGATGATATGCCGAGGCTGTGGCTCCAGGTATTGCGTACGGATATCTGCATGGATGTGTATACAAGAAGGGGCTATTATATGTTGATTCATAGCTTGGGGCTTATATTAAGGATATACTATATAGGGAGAAGTCTATTCAGTATTCATAGTGTAAAGGTGAAGATTATGGGGGTGAATTGGAGCCTAGATGGTAAAAAGTATAAAATGAATGAAACAATTTTTTAATAGATATAATTAAAATTTAAAAATTGTAGAATTTAAAAATATAAGAGTGTCGATAATGCCAATGGTGGGAATTAAAATCCATAGGGGGATGAGAAAGGAAACGGGGAGATGGGGCAAGAGCACTCAAGTGGTCCTGTTTCTGTGTAGGCATGCGGCTCGGACTAATAGTAGAAGCCTATGAGGGACCTGTGTTCGTGCTGATGGACACGAACATCTATAAGGGGGCGGAGCCAATTTGATCGAGTGTCCAGGGCCTTCGGTGGGCCTCAAAGAATTATGAAACGGTTAAAATTTCCAATTCCTCGTTTAACCCTGTTGGAGCGAGAGTGTTGAGTTTGTAGATCCAAAAAGTTTCTTGTCTACATAACTTTTGGAAACGCACGGCTGGGGAGAAGTGATCGGGGATGTGTTCGATAGCAAAAACACGTAAATCGAAGTGCACTAAGGTCTTGCGATGGATGTAAAGTGTATGGCCACCTTAAGAATTGATGCTGGTTTGAAGCCAAAGGGTAGTCACACCAAATATTGATTTGATTTAGATTTTTTTCTGTTCACTCACTTTGCATTGTGTTAACTGATACAAATATATATTTTTGAAAGTGTTCTTACTTTACAGCATTTTCTCACACCTGCCTAAAACCTTTATACAGTACTAATCCCTACTAATTTAGACAAAAACACAGAAAAAGTAACTGAACCTGAATCATGCAATTTGTAGATCACATCAGAATTAATTACCCTTTGTATGGCCATTATCACCCTGCCAAAGATGGGTTTTATATTGTCTTTTACTTACAGTGAACAGATAATCCGACACCAGGACAATCTAGAGAAGCAGTATACAGCCCTGAGGGACATGGCAGATGAACGAAGGAGGAATTTGGACAATACCTATCATATGTTTCAACTAAGGCGTGAAGTGGAGGACTTGGAGCAATGGATTGCAGAGAGAGACATTAAAGCCTCATCCCAGGAGATGGGTCAAGATTTAGACCACGTGACTGTAAGCACACTCTGAAATCGTTCTTATAGGTAATAGAGACTGGGGGGAATTGATCAAAACTGGAGCAGACAGAATCTGAAGCAGTTGCCCATAGTAACCAATCAGCTTCTCTCTTGAGTTTGTTGAGTTAAGCTTTGAAAATGAAAGATAAATGCTGATTGGTTGCCTTGGGCAACTGCTCCAGATTCTGTCTGCTCCAGATTCTGTCTGCTCCAGTTCTGATAAATTCCCCTCACTGAGTGTTCAAAACTATGAAGGGTGTCCCACCTAAACAAAAATTCCCTAACTCGGCTACTTTAAATTCCTCAGCTAAATAAGTTCCCATATACGTGCCCTAGATGGATGCTTACCCAGAGTTGATAGGTGTGGCCTACCAGGAGCCTAAAGCTGGCCATACACCTACAGATTATCTGCAGATTTTCTCTGGTCAGATGGAAAAAGTGCAACAGATTCCTCCATCCACGCTAAACTGTGTGGATGGAGGAATCTCCCACTGGGCCAAGCTTCAGTATCTTGCTAGTCAGCTCCGCTGGCAGTCAAAATACCTGAACAATCTGATTGGATGCAGGCATTGTTCAGGTATTTTGAGAGCCAGCAGTGCCGACTAGCAAGATACTAAAGCTTGGCCCAGTGGGAGATTCCTCAATCCACACAGTTTAGCATAGATGGAGGAATCTGTTTCCATCTGACTTTTTCCATCTGACCACAGAAAATCTGCATATAATCTATAGGTGTATGGCCAGCTTAATTTCTTCCACTGTGCTACACCTCGAGAGTATCTCAATCCTCTGGAGAATGTCTCATTATTTTCTATGGAAGTCAGCAGTGCATGGTGATAAATAAATTGGTTTATCTGTGTATATAGTAGTATCATCTTGATTTTTTTTTACATTAAATGTTTTGCAGGTGCTCCGAGATAAATTTCGTGATTTTGCCAAAGAGACAGGAATGACTGGCCAAGAGCGGATTGACAATGTGAATATCTTAATTGAAGAACTGATTGATGCTGGACATTCTGAGGCTGCAACCATTGCAGAATGGAAGGACAACCTGAATGAGAGCTGGGCAGACCTGCTGGAACTGATTGACACTCGTGTGCAGCTCTTGTCTGCCTCCTATGATCTCCACAAGTTCTTCTATGATGGCACAGAAATCCTGACCCTGATTGAGGAAAAGCACAAAGAACTACCAGAGGAGTTGGGTGGGGATGTACATACGGCACAGTCTCTGCACAGAGTACATACAGCCTTTGAGAGGGATTTCCATTTTATTGGGTCACAGGTATGTGCATATCTATAGATCAGTGGTTCTCACCTGTGTAACCTCAGGACCCACATTTGTCATTAAGTCGTGACCCAAGTCACACTCCAATGGAAAGCCCGGCATTGCGGTACCATAAGCAATGCATGTATGGATGGAGCTCCCTCACGGCCATAGCCCCATCTAATCCCACCTCAAGCTGACACTCTGCACCAGGAAGTATATTTTGAATGGTTGCTTGGCATGAGAACTTACAGTGTTGCGTTGAGGGAGGCAGAGCAGCCCCTCACCTTGTGTAGTGGAAGGCATGTGGTGACCCACTGAACACAGGGTCGCGACCCACTTTTGGGTCACGATCCACCAGTTGAGAACCAAGGCTATAGATCATTTACATCTTTTAGAAATCTTTTGAGTTTATGTCAACAAATTAAAGGTTTAGTCCATTACTGTGTGTTCTGTCATATCCTATTGCATTGTCTATGCCATATAAAATAATCCAGCATGAAGAATAGGATGCCCTCATAAGGTACACAGTGGGTGTGCAGACACAGGAATTTAAGATTAAAGATTTCACTAATACATTCCCTGAGTTACTGTCAGTTGGTATAACTCCAGCATCTGACAAACCTGACACATCAGTTGCAAGTGCATCAGTACACATGTATACCACTTGTAGTTATTGTTTGCTGAAAAATCACAGGCAAACTTTAAACCATATTTTACCATATATTATCTACTGTATATCCTTGCAGGTACAGGGATTTCAAGATACTGCAGCACGTCTGTACTCTGCCTATGCAGGAGATCAGGCAACAGATATACAGAAGAAAGAGAAAGAGGTGGTGGAAGCCTGGAAAGCTCTCCTGGATGCCAGTGATGGACGGCGTACAGAGTTGATAAGCGCAGCTGAGAAGTTCCGTTTCTTCAGCATGGTTCGTGATTTGATTTTGTGGATGGAAAGCATTATCAGACAGATTGAAACCCAGGAAAAGCCAAGGTAACTGTTCAAATGAACATATCTAGTTAGGACACCCTTATGACATGATCTTAATGTACACAAACAACTGTCAATTCTATATATGAAGACATTTTATACTTTGAACTATCAAAGAAAAGGTATTAAATAGTTAGGTTTTACAAGGGAACTTGATTATTTGTCAGTGACCCAATATTGGTAACTCTGTGGTAACCTGATTTCCTTCCTGTCTGCTTCCTCTAGCAAGGTATTGCAGATTAGGAAAAACATAGCTTGGATAAACACCTTTTTAAATATTTTCACTTCAGCTTTTGTTATTTTATTGGTTATGTGTTTAGATGAAGCTGTAACAGACTTACCTGGCCACGCCTTGGGATCAGACTCCAACCCCGCCTACACCTGCAGCATCATGCTGCTCCTCCTAAAGCCGCAGCTTTTCAAATGCTCAGTGTCTAGGCAATGTAATGGACGCTTAGCATTTCCCTGCACACAGCCTACCTCTCCATCTGTTCCATCCAGTCTGCAGTTCATCTGAGCACACCTTCTCATTCCCTGACTGCAAATGCACAGTAAACCCTCAGCACCAGGACTGCATGATCAGAGTTTGATCTTCAGCTCAATTAACCTGCCAGCAGAGGGAACCAATGTTACTCTGCCTCTCAGATTGCAACACAACCCAGCAATCCTTATCTTCCTGGACCCACTTCAGCTGATTCCTCCACTCTCATCTATGGAACATTTCCTCCAACTCCAGAGCAGCCAACCGCAAGTACTCCATCTATTAAATTGCTTATTGCTATTATTCCACTATATGCTGTTACATCTCTGGCGAGGGGTTACTAGTCGCTCTGTTCCCAGGGATATACTGTGTGCTATAAACCAAGAACTTATTCTCTATACCTATAGGCCCCTGACATCATACCTGTCATATCAGGATGTGGGTTAATTACAGGGCTCTATACCTGCATAGTACCATACAGGACCCACCATACCTGGCCGCACCATGGAGACGGCCATGGTCTCACACCAGAGATGTCACGCTTTTTATATAGGACAGGATGAAGTTAGGGGCACTCCTGTGGTTAAATTGTGTTGTGACAACGTACAATGCTTTGATTGTGTAACTACATACAGTTTGACAATGTTATGTGTTATGTACCTTTGTTTCTATTTTTTGAAAAAAAAAATTCTTGGAATAAAAACAGAATTTATAAAAAAAAAAAAAGAACTTATTCTCCTGTATGAAGCAATACAGACTGTTACTGGCTGAGTCTGAGTGCTAACCCTCTCATGTAAGGGGTATGATGCAATACCACTTGCTATAAACTAAAAGTACTGTTGCTTGATAATTCCACAACCCTGTATGAAGTAATACAGATTGTTTATACCTACCCAGGACTTGCATAATCTCATTACATACCCACATGCGTTTACATTGTGTACTTCTGAGATCCTCCTAATTAGCTGATTGCATATAGTTCCTTGAAGCTAAGAGATGCGCAGGAAGTAGTGCCTATCCACAGATGTGGTTCATACCAGGTTATAACTAAGTACCCTGCTAAATGCGTTACAAAAGCACTGAGATCTTGAGGAATGCTGAATTAAGTTTTACTTGCTTAGAAGAACATTACACATATGCATACACCATTGTGAAGAAAACATAAATTAAAAAAAAACTTCTTGTGTATCATAGATAAGTATGCACATAGAGACTAAAATTGCAATATACTGCCATCTACAGCTCAAAAGAAAAATTACAGTACATTAGTATACGCTGTAATAATTCCAACAATTCTTTTGTCCATTGACTCTGGCTTTTTCAACATCGACAATAAATGGAACTTAATTTGTTTAAAGCATAACAAAGCAAATGGGACAATTCAGAGAGTCAGGCAGTGAAGTGCAAACAGAATTCTTATAGGTTCTGACTGTGATCCTTCTTCTGCTTGCTGGTAGGGTCTTCTAGGTCCTATGTGTGAGGTATGATGGTTCATACATGCAATATTATACTATGATGTGCCATTCTTAGTGTTTCTATGTGATATTTTTTATAGAAGAAAATGAATACCTACATTTGATGGAATTCTCCCTAAAATGGAGAGATGTGAAGTGTAGTATGTGTTTGTGTGTGTGCATGTGCATTTGGGTATTTTGGTAATAGCTTTTAAACGGGAATTTTGAGTGAAGCATTCTGTAAGTGTTGACTTGGATGTGCTTATATCCATAGGCAGGTCCAGGTGTATTATGCTATACTACCCAGATATACATTTTCCACACTCACACCTCTGAAAGAGGAATTATGACTGGTTACTATGGGTAGTTTATTATTATTATTATTATATAGGATTTATATAGCACCAACAGTTTGCACAGGTGGGAAAGTTTAAACTTGCATCTTCTGCATCTATCACTTAAGAAATTGTTAGTTGTTATGAAATAAACCTGAATTTCTGGAAGGAAAGAGAGGATCCAGATACTTAATATTACACTCACAGCTTTATTATGATTTGATACTTTGTTTCACTTGACATGCTGGTGTTTACTCACTAATGTTACATTGATCACACATTTTCAGGAAATAATACTTTTTGATGTAACGTTGATGTTTTACAGAGATGTGTCATCTGTAGAATTTCTGATAAAATATCACCAGGATCTGAGGGCTGAAATAGAAGCCAGGAACAAAAGTTATTCCAGCTGTGTAGAACTTGGAGAATCATTACTGGCTCAGAATCACCCAGTTTCAGAAGAGGTAAGTACAGGGATGGTAGTGAAAAGGTATAATAAGTCAGGCTGGTCACCAATATTGTCCTTGAAATGTATGTAGTATTGTTTAGTAGAGCAGGATGCTAGAATCAGTGCCAGACTGGCAAATGTCTTTAGCTGGTCATATTCATTAAAATTTGATTGCATAATTTGCTTTAGATCTTAACAATAATATGTTGTTGATTCATTATAAACTGAATGACTTGTTTATGTAGAGCTTTATGTTTTAGTTTTGGTAAATTTAAAGGAAATTGTACAATTTGCAGCATGTATTCTGACTCTGATTGTTGTGCTAGTGACTTATCCCTTGTTGAGACCTCTATGCCTGGCCTGCATAAGCAGATTTCAATCACTGAGGACATTCATTGTCACATAGCTGAACTCACCAATACCGTTTCATCCACAAAGGTTGCTTTATTCTGTACATCAGACAACAGGATACAGCAGATGGATGGTTTTCACTATTATGTGGTCAAAAGATGATGCCTTTCCTAGCGTACTGTGCAGAATACACGTGTCCCTGTTACATGTGGCCTGTTAGCTGTGGCCATGACACAGGAAGTACTGACCCAGGAAGAAGGGTGGGGCATATACAAAGGGGAAATGTGTCATCGATCTCAGCAAAAGGAACATGAAAAACAAGTGCATTACCACAAAGGGTCACTAGATGGCAGCATATAACTTACTATATAAAACGTCCATAGAAAATGGTATAGAGAAACAATCTATATATATTCTCATCTACTAACAATGCTAATAACTAGGGATGCACCGATACCACTTTTTTAAGGCCGAGTACGAGTACCGATACTTTTTTTCAAGTACTCGCCGATACCAATTACCGATACTTTTTCTTAAAGGGACAGGTCACATTTTTTCTAAAGCAATACAAAATCATGATTTTAGGTCAGTTTCTTAATATTATGAAGAACATGAACACTCTGTAGTGTGGCACAGCTATATCCAGTTCTGCATACCGGGCTTTATATTATAAGAATTTTATAATATAAAACCCTGATTCGGGTCCCTGAAGATGGCGGACGCGGCACAGGTACATGTTTTATGTATCGGAGTATTTGCACGAGTACGAGTACTCATGCAAATACTCGGTATCGCCGCCGATACCGATGCTTGTATCGGTATCGGTGCATCCCTACTTATAACATATTCTGTGCCCCATTGGGGCTGTACACTCCCCGTCTGGCATTGATCCCGCCATGATTTGATAGAGGGTTGGAGGTAGGAGGCTGCTGTGGATTGTCTGAAGGTGGGCTAGGATGCATAGCTGTAACGTGTCTGTCGCTACTGCATTCTGTGCACTTGATGACAACTTTACAGTCTTTAGCAAAATGACTATAAGAAGCACAGCACCTGTAACATACTACAAGTTTCTGGAGAATCTCTCAGCGCTCTTGAAAAGTCTTTGCCCTCAGCTCACGACATTTCTTAAGAGGGTGAGGCTTCTTGTGAATAGGGCACTGACAATTAGGATCTTTATCTCTATCATCCGAATCACTCTGGTATGCAGGTGAGTATACGGGTGGTGAGATGTCTGCCTTTTTAACAGATATTGCTCTATGAAAGTCTGTGTTTAGCTGCTGTGTTTATCATACCTTGATGATGATGATGATGATGAAGCAGGCAAGTTGGGTTCACTGAAGCTGAAGCTGGGATCGTTTCTCATCTAGGCTTGATCACTGATGAACCTGCAAAAACGGAGGAAAAGATACGTTATAGTCTCTTTTGTACCTTGAGCACTTTTGCGCCCATCTCTCTTGCAGGCCATATGGCAGTTTAGACACCACTGGATTGACACCATGAGCAGTGTCCAGGAAACTTAGTCCAGGTAGACGTGGGTCTGTCTTTGCCAATGTCACACCCGCTGGGGTTCCTATAACCTGAAGTGGATCACAACTGCGGAACCAAGGTTTCTCGGTTGGGTATCTAAACGGCAATCAGTCACGAACCCCAGGCGTCACTCTCAATCAGTGGCGGAGAGTTTGGGGTTCTTGCATCATGAGCCGTAATAGCAAAAACAAAATAAGAAACTAATGAGATGGAGTTATTAGTTCATAACCCCACCTGGATTTATAAGGTCCTTCTTTTGGCAGTTTGATTAAGCCTCCATATATATTAGGAGGTTTTTTGGAACCAGAAGTAGCTCAATTAATACCCTTAGTGTTGGTAGTCCTTATATGACCGGTATAGACTTCACACTACTCAGGTTTAGGCAGTCCTTATATAGAGGCTATTGATATCACAATACTATAGGTTCAGACAGTCCATATATAAGTGCATACAGATCTCTCAATACTATAGGTTTAGGCAGTCCATATATGAGTGCATACAGATCTCACACTACTATAGGTTTAGGCAGTCCAGATATAAGTGGAGACAGATATCACAATACAATAGGTTATTGCAGCCACATGTTCCATGTAGTAAGCCCAGAGGACTCCCGGGTACTTGCGCTTTAGGTGCTGGGGTCAGCAAGGTCTCGGATCACATTTAGAGGTGTAGGGTAGTCCTCCCTGTGGTCCTGGTGAGCAGTCTGCCTGTTATGCGAGGTTCCTGGTTCTTTGGGGCATGAGAAACCCAATAGTGAACACCCTGCAGCGTTTAGATCAAGTTTAAATAGGCCGCGGCCGTGACGTCGCGCGGCCGCGGCGCACTTCCGCGTTCCAGCGTGGGACGCATAGTACCTCCCCTATTGGGGGAGGAACGCTCCGGCGGTTTCAGCGTCTGATGCGTTCCACTCTGGAACTCAGACTGGACGCGGCACGGAGCGGAGGGACGTTACAGCCAACTCTAGCTCCATGAGGAGGTCACTTAGATCTTGGAGCTTGCGATAGTCTTTGTTCCCTATTTTTGGGAAGTTTTGCAGTCTCTTGAATAGAGCGCTTTCTATGGCTTCTGAGCTACCATAGGCTTGCTCAAGTCTTGCCCATGCAGCAACAAGACCTGCATCTGGGTGGTCAACATGTACTGTTCTCAGTCTTTTAACACGATCTGCAGATTCTGGCCCCAGCCACTTTATGAGCAAATCAAGTTCCTCCTTGGTAGTAAGGTTGAGATCAGCAATAGCAGCCTTGAAGGTTGATCTCCGGGCCCTGTAGCTCTCGGGACAGTCATCATACCTTGGGAGGCTAGTGTTAATGAGCTCACGGCGTACCATATATCTGGCAAAGTCAGCCATGTCTGATCTCTCACTCTTTGGTGCCAAAGTAACTTGTGGAACCCCTTGGGTGTGAAAGTTCTCTGGTAAAGAAGGGTGAGGTTTACCAGGATAAAATGATGTTGCACGAGCGTTTAACTTTGGTGCAGTCTCTAAGGCTTCAGCTGGCCGTGGCTTGAGCTGCGGCTCGTCACTGGAAGTCACCTTGTTGTCAGCAGGAGGTGATGCGATTTGCTGCGTAGATGCACGTGTGTTGTGGATTTGAAGAGGCTCACGCATTTGAAGCTGAGAGGTCTCTGTGTTGAGAGCCAGAACAGTGTTGTTAGTAAGAGGTACAGGAGATGACTCTGTATCGTTGCAAACATTATGCCTTAGCACATATTCACTGGTGTGTTCAATTGGATCTTCCAGTTCTGCTGGAATAAGGCAGTCTGAATTAGTACTTTGTCCCATTGCTTGTTCAAGGACTTTCAGCCTTGCTAGGGAAGCTGCTTCTTCCTTTTCCATTTGCAGAATTTTTAATTGGGAATCTGCCTCTGCTTGTTGAGCAGCCATTTGTGCTTGAAGAGCCTTGCCCTGGGCTTCCATCTCTGCATGGCGAGCTTTGCTCTGGGCTTCCATCTCTGCATGTTGAGCTACCATCTCTGCATGGCGAGCTGCCCTCTGTACTTCTACCTCTGCTTCCTTTCTGGTAAAGGAGCTTTGCACCTTTTTTGATTCCGCATCAGCACGGGCCTCCATTACCTTGTCGCTTAATGTTGAACTTCTGGAGCGAGAGGATCTAGAAGAAGATGCAGTGTGCTTGGTTGATGTGGATCTGTGAGATCTGGTCTCCTGCAGTTGAGCAATGCGGAGTTCTGCATTATACTGAGCATTTTGCACTAAGAGATCCCTTTGTTGGTTCAGTGCATCCGCCCTGGTCAGTTCTGCTGAAGAGTCCTCTATATTACAGTCCTGCAAGAAAGCTGAATATTTTGCAAACAGCCGCTGATAGCTTTCATACGCTGCAGACAGGTGATCTATAGAGTCTCTTAATTCAGCTGGTTGATCATTAAAGTGTGACAAAACTGACATGCATTGTGAAGTTCTGTCCCATAGGTCTGACAGATTGCTGGAGAACTCATCTCTAGTGGCTTCATAGTTTTCTCTGATCTTCTGTGTCGGTTTTATTGTGCGTCCGGGTCTTACACTCTGTTCGGCAATGTCTGCAGAATCTGCTCCCCGTACGTCTGCGGGTTCAGAGGCATGATATATCTGTGTTGGTTCGGCCATAAAAGAGTGTTCAGAGCCTTGTCTAGACATTTTTCACGTTTTTTTGCAAAAAATGGTACTGTCTCTTTAAGAAGACGAACAGCAGGTTAGACAGGTGGGGTAACACAGTTCAATGTAGAGAAACAGTTTTCAACATTCACATGAAGTGCAGTAAGCTTGTGTGACCATGTGGCTGTATAAATTCTATACATCTTTTGACTATTCTGACTCCGATTGTTGTGCTAGTGACTTATCCCTTGTTAAGACCTCTATGCCTGGCCTGTATAAGCAGATTCAATCACTGAGGACATTCATTGTCAGATAGCTGAACTCACCAATACCGTTTCATCCACAAAGGTTGCTTTATTCTGTACATCAGACAACAGGATACAGCAGATGGATGGTTTTCACTATTATGTGGTCAAATGATGATGCCTTTCCTAGCATACTGTGCAGAATGCACGTGTCCCTGTTACATGTGGCCTGTTAGCTGTGGCCATGACACAGGAAGTACTGACCCAGGAAGAAGGGTGGGGCATATACAAAGGGGAAATGTGTCATCGATCTCAGCAAAAGGAACATGAAAAACAAGTGCATTACCACAAAGGGTCACTAGATGGCAGCATATAACTTACTATATAAAACGTCCATAGAAAATGGTATAGAGAAACAATCTATATAAATTCTCATCTACTAACAATGCTAATAACATATTCTGTGCCCCATTGGGGCGGCACAGCATGTATGGCCATTTTAAGAGTAATGGGCACTGTGAGAAATACCTGCCCATCTGTCCTTATAACAGAGCAGGGAAAGGTTTACTCTGCTCAAGCAGAGTAAACCTTTCTGGGAGAAAGTGTTTCTCTCCCGGAGACTCCCGGAGCGTCCGGGAGAGTTGGGATGCCTGAAATTTGGTCATAGTACTCCTCCTGCGGATTTCAGTTATTCACTCCAATGAACTGCTTTTACTGAACTTTTTCTACTGGCACTAAATGTTTTCCCCACATAATATGTCTAAAGTAGATACATTTAAGGTAAAGAAAGGTAAAAGGAAAATTAAATTTGGGTTTTTTTTGCTTGCCTCTTGGCAAAAAAGGATATTACAGTAGTGAGTATATTTGTCACTGAGTCTTTTTTGCGGGAAGTCTCAATGGGTCTAGGCCAAGTAGGGCAGGACAATAAAGGGATCTTTTGAGGTGCACATTGATGACAACATAAACGGCAAAGTTTATCTAGTGGCAATGCCCCCAACCTTCTACTAACCACCCAGGGCCTGCTGTAGTATTGAAAATGCACAACACAATCCAACATACTTTGGGTCAAGGGAATACAGACTGCGCAAGAATATTCTTTTATAAAATGTTTATTGTGGGATCACAAATGTGTGAATATATGAATATTTATGGTCTTTTTAGAGTACGATGCACCTTTATCGTATTGCATTCCTCTTCTTTTTTTAGGTAAAAGAAAAACTTGAACAACTAGCAGAAAGAAGAGCTGAAATGTTGGATAGATGGGAAATGCGTTGGGACTGGTTAAAAGTGTGTAAGTAACTGTATATAGTGCCACCTTGTGGTCAGTTAGCGAGTGTGTTTAAGCATAAGCACCACATTGGCCTACATTATATAGAATGTACTAATGTGTTTATGAACGTTAATGGGGTTGCTTTGAATTAAAAAATTAAAGTCCTGTTAATATTTCTGGATTGATTCAAAAGAAAATGAGGAAAAACTTATAATTTTTCGGTTTGTGTATTATTTGTGATTAACCACTTGAAGACCAGGGTGTTACACCCCCTTCCTGGCCAGGACATTTTTCAATATTCAGCGCTGCGGCACTTTGACTGACATTTATTCAGTCATGCAACGCTGTACTGAAATTAATTTCATACTATTTTTTGGGGACAGATAGAGCTTTCTTTTGGTGGTATTTATTCACCACTGCGGTTTTTATTTTTTAATATATAACAAAAAAAGTACCCTAAATTTTGTTTAAAAAAAACCTGTTTCCCAATGAAATGTTATGAAACATTTATTATCACCCCAATTTTTTGGTAAAATATAAAAGACACGGTCACGTCGGGTAAATAGACACCAAACATGTCAAGCTTTAAAATTGCGCACACCCACAAAATTGCAAAAACGACCACACCCAAAATTGTCCATAGGCGACGCTTTAAAAGCTTTTACGGGTCATCAGTTTAATGTTTTCAGTAATAATGGCCCTAAAATTATTGATCTCCTTCCGATGTTGGCGGCGATATGTAACATGTGCGGAATCGTTGTTGGCGCACCCGACGAATGTTTGCGTGTGTATGGGGGAGGGGGGG
>NW_017307436.1:326975-332418 GCF_000935625.1 Nanorana parkeri | reverse complement strand
GGGGGGCTTTAACCGGCCGACAGGAGCTCCCACGATCTGAGCGCGCGTTTTTAAACGTCCGCTGAGCCACGCTCGCTCACGAGCGGGAAACAGCCAAAATTTGAAAACGGGCAGTGATAGAGCCGACGGATCGCTTGTATGGGGTGCCGATCCGTGTTTCCCCCCCCCCTCCCACTGTCACACTGCTCCGAGGCACCATAGTGCCTCTGTGACAGGGGATCAGAGGGAGATCGGTACACCATCTCCCTCCGGTCCCCTCTCCGCTGTCGAAATGTGGAAGTGATGTATATTACATCACTTTCGCATTCTTGTGTCACTCTCCAGCTTCATGATGCCTTTCTGCTGTTTTACTGTTCAAAGCCCATTTCGTGTGCACCTTACTGTATAACTGGTAACAAATTGTTGAGTGCGTTTGTCGTTTGTTTTGTTTTACTCTCCAGCTTCAGACGCTGGAAAGAAGCTGATGAAGCAGAGTGCTGCTTCATCAGCTTCTTTGGGGGTCCCTAGGTGCAGGGCCGCCGTCAGGGGGGTACCGCCGATACGCATGTAAGGGGCCCGACCAGCCTTAGGGGCCCGCCCGAGACCCTTACAAGAGTATCGGCCACCAGTGACAAGCGAGCAGTGCCGGCGCTAGTGTACAAGCAGCTGCCGGAGGGCTTAAAAATCGGAACACAGACCCAGCAGGCTGCAGACAAACGGCCTGAGATAGATCAGAGTGATAGAGCTCCGTCCAGTGTGATGTCAGGGCCGCCCCTCTCCCGCCCTTTCCTCCTTGCGTGCTGACTTTTGAGCTGCTGAGGTCGCACTGTGTTCCTGTCTGCAATGTCCCGTCTCCAGACCGCCTCATAGTATGTCCTCCTGGCTGCTGTGTTCTGTATAGAGGATCGTTTTTCCCTGATCGCTCTCTGCCTTGTTGTAGTGTGTGTCTCAGCACACCACAGTGCCAATATACAGGAGAAAAGGTGGGGGGAGGGGAGGAGGGTCATCCCATTCAACACAGTGCCTCAATCAGACACTGCTACGCAGGGCAGCCATCAGGGGGGTACGGCCGATACTCATGTAAGGGGCCCCGGCAGCCTGGGGGGCCCACCCGGGTCCCTTACATGACTATCGGCCGACGGTGAAGGGCGAGGAGGCGGAGGCCTGGCCCTAGCAGCGCAGGGCCCCAGCATTGCCGCTCCAGCGGCTTTGAGACAAGCTAGGGCCCCATCAGCGACGCTGCTCGTCTGATGTCAGACTGGCCGGAAGTGATGTCACGTTAGTGACGTGACGTCACTTCTGGCCGGTCCGGCGGCAGATGAGGCCATGTGTGCAGGTAAGAGGAGCTAGGAAGGAAGGAAGGAAAGGAGGGGAGGGATGCAGCCCTGACCAGCCCACCTGAGACCCCTTCAGAGCCCACCATAGACAGTCTCAGATGGGCTGTGCAGCATCTATGGTGGGCTCTGCAGCGTCACTCTCAGGTGGGTCCTGTGTCCAGCGCATCACTAAGCCCTGCGTCCAGCGCGTCACTAAGCCCTGCGTCCAGCGGCGCGGGGGGGGGGCCCGGCCTAAAGCCGTGTAAGGGGCCCCAAAATTTCTGATGGCTGCCCTGCTGCTCTGTACTATACATGAAACACACATAACATTACTAGAAAAGATTTCTACACCATCAACCACTATTTCCATATCTAACAGCACTCAGAAATGCAGCATTTATGGCGCATAATCCTGTCCACAGACATTTCATTTTACACAACTATACTACAACATTTTATTTAGGAATAAAAAATGCTTAATTTGTAATTTTATTACTCCGTCTGCAACATCCACCCCCTTAAAAAAACCAAGCACAATAGGACCATTTACCCATCATGATGCCACAGCGCATTCCATACCCACTAAACCACGTTCACAGAAAATACATTTTTAACGTTCACACCATCCACCTACCTTCATCTCGCAGTCCCATGATGTGAACGCACTTCACCACTTAATTGGACCCTCCCCATGCAGTGTAATGCATGCTACCACAATGTAACTGAGTTCCAGTGAGGTGCAATTGCATGCACTTTTTTCTAATTGCACAACACCAATGCACTGCCCTCCTGTCACCCCGCACAGCCCTCCTGACACCCCGCACAGCCCTCCTGACACCCCGCACAGCCCTCTGCACAGCCCTCCTGTCACCCCGCACAGCCCTCCACACAGCCCTCCTGACACCTCGCACAGCCCTCCTGACACCCCGCACAGCCCCCATGAGACCCCCACACAACCCTCCTGAGATCCTCCACTGGAGACATCAGGCCGCCTTCCCCAGAGCAGCACAGAGTATGCATAGCCCTCCTGACACCCCGCACAGCCCTCCGCACAGCCCTCCTGACACCCCGCACAGCCCTCCTGTCACCCCGCACAGCCCTCTGCACATCCCTCCTGACACCGCGCACAGCCCTCCTGACACCCCGCACGGCTCTCCTGAGACCACCCATAGACCCCCTGACATCCTGCACAACCCTCCTGAGGCTCCACAAAGCTCTCTTGACACCCCATAGTTCTACTGAGACCCTGCACATCCCTTCTGAGATCTTGCACATCCCTCCTGAGAACTCGCACAGCCCTCCTGAGACCCTGCACAGTCCTCCTGAGACCCTGCACAGTCCTCCTGAGACCCTGCACAGTCCTCCTGAGACCCTGCACAACCCTCCTGAGGCTCCACAAAGCTCTCTGGATACCCCACAGTTCTCCTGAGACCCTGCACATCCCTTCTGAGACACTGTGCAGCCCTCTGCACAGACCCTCTACTGTAGACATCAGACTGTCACCCCGAAGCTGCACAGAGTATGTAGTTTCATATTATTCTGCATTGCTGTATGATTTATTGCTGTGATTTGTAATCCTCTACAGCTGAGGGTATAATAATAATAGCTTCAGCTATAGAGGACTACAAATCTCAGCAATACATTATAGAGAAATGCAGAATAATACTATAATTCAGGACTGCTGTATAATGTATTGCTGAGATTTGTAGTCTTCTATACCCGGTTGCCATTCAGCATTGTTGTACAATATATTGTCAGGATTTGTAGTCCTCTATAGCTGATGGCGTTGTTCTGCATTGCTGTATCATGTATTGCTGAGATTTGGAGTCAGTGGTAGAACTACCAGGGTAGCAACGGTTGCGGTTGCAGCTGGGAATGAGCCCTGGCGCTCCACCACAGTCCTAAAATCATTTGTCTGTATTCTCTTAGAAAAACTGTCACATGACACAAAAAAAAAAAAGGTATCGGTAATTGGTATCGGTGAGTACTTGAAGAAAAGTATTGGTGCTCGTACTAGACCTGGAAAAAATTGTATTGGTGCATCCCTGTTACCGTCCATGCCTGTACCAAGATACAGACATCTAGTATTGTGGATGGAAGCCAGAGTTAAAGGACTACAAGTGCGGTGATGTCATCACACCTGTATTCCTCTGAAACTACTAGCCCCTCTGCCACAATAGCAGACGGGGCTTGTAGTTCCTCCTTCCTGTAGATTGATGTTGTGGCTGTGCATGACTCCGCCCAACATTAAAAAAACAGCAGCCTGCTGGGAGAAGTAACCCCAAGATTCAGGTAAGTGGGGGGTTGCGTTTTGACCATGTTTCATGTTACACCTTAAATATGGGTGTAACATAAAACATGGCCAGAAAAGTTCACTTAGCCTTTAAAGTGCAATCTGCTCCTAGTGTTCCTCCAGGTTTTGCGGTAGACGGAGCAATGTGGTCAGGGCCGGCGCTAGTGTAAGGCTGCATAGCCAGCTGTCTGAGGGCACCGGGGGGGTCGCAAAAATGCATCTTCACCTGTGTAGGCAAAAATCCTTGTACCGGTCCTGCAAGCGAGGAGGTGGCCGGGCCCCGCAGCGCAGAAAGAGGCCGGCCGTAGCAGCGCCGGGCACCAACATTACCTATGCAGGCATCGGAGCAGGCTGAGGCCCCATCGGCGCAGCTTTTCATCTGATCTCTGAGCGCCGGAAGTGACATCACATCACTTACGGCCAGTCCAGTGGCAGAGGCCAGGTGAGCAGGTAAGAGGAGCTGGGAAGGAGGGAGATGCAGCCCTGTCCAGCCCACCTGAGACTCCTGCAGAGCCCACCATAGAGAGTATCAGATGGCCTGTGCAGCATCTATGGTGGGCTCTGCAGGATCACTCTCAGGACTCTCAGGATCACCCGCTGCCCTGCGTCCAGCAGGTCAGTAAGCCCTGCGTCCAGCAAGTCACTAAGCCCTGCGTCCAGCGCGTCATTAAGCCCTGCGTCCAGTGGATCACTAATCCCCTCAACCATCGGGTCACTAATCCCTGCGTTCAGCAGGTCACGAAGCCCTGCGTCCAGCGGGTCACGAAGCCCTGGGTCCAGCTGGTAATTTGACAGTGGGGGGGACATTAGAGTGTAAGCTCCTCTGTACAGAGACTGATGTGACTGTGGGGGAGGGGACATTAGAGTGTAAGCTCCTGTGTACAGAGACTACTGGCGGGGAGGGCGGCGGTGCGGGGGGGCGCGGCCTAAAGCCGTGTAAGGGGCCCCAAAATTTTTGAAGGCTGCCCTGCCTGGGTGACATTAGGGGTCTTGGAGACCGATGATGTCTCCATAAAGAGGACCTGTCACATCCTCTTTGCCAGCACATAGGGGGGTTTCTTATCCCCCTATGTGATAGCAATAAAGTGAAGTGAAATTTAAGTGACATTTTAAAAAAATAAAAAAAGCACAATTTTTAAAAAAAGTCCCCACTCATACATACACGCGTGCAAACATGTGAAAACGACGATTGCGCCCATTACGCCGCACATGTTACATATCGCCGTGAACATCGCAGTGAGAACAATAATTCTAATAAATCAATCACTGATAACCAGGGCATGAAAAATTTGATAGTGTCTCACCAGTCAGTCAAAAATGTCACCAGTCAGCATGACCGGACTATAGCCTTGCAATTTATGTTAAAAAAGTTTGGGGACAGATAGAGCTTTCTTTTGGAGGTATATAATCACCACGGGGGGGGGGTGTATTTTTTTTAAACTATATAATAAAAAAGTACCATAAATGTGGAAAAATACAAAAAAGTTTCCCTACGTTATGTTATAAAACATTTATTCTTACCCGTATTTTTAGTAAAACATAAAAGACGGGGTCACGTCGGGTAAATAGACACCAAACATGTCAAGCCTTAAAATTGCGTGCGCCCGCAAAATAAAAAAAAAACGCCCATAGGCAACGATTAAAACGCTTTTACTGTTCATCAGTTTAGTGTTATCAGTGATTAACCTCTTGCCATCCGCCCGTTAAGAAAAAACGGACGGACGGCAGACTTGCATCAGCGGGTTGCCGTCGCCAGACGGCATTTTTTCCTGCTCGCGCGCGCCCCCCTAGCGCGCGCATGGGCAGGAAAGACCCGCTCGTTACTACAGCCGTTAACGGCTGTTTCACATACAAC
>NW_017307436.1:294889-325782 GCF_000935625.1 Nanorana parkeri | reverse complement strand
CCAATTTACATGACAGGTCCTCTTTATGGAGACATCAGGGGTCTCCAAGACCCCTAATGTCACCTAGGGACCTCCAGAGAAGCTGATGAAGCAGAGATCGGCTTCATCAGCTTCTGTAGCTGGAGAGTGACACTGAATGCAGGAAGTGATGTAATATACATCACTTCCTGCATTCGGGGACTGAGAGGAGATCAAAGGGAGTTCATGTACTGAACTCCCTTTGATCTCCTGTCACAGAGCCGTGCCGGTCCCGGCCGCATCGGGCACAGCAATCTCGGGACCGGCAGTGACAGCTGCTGATACAAGCGATGGTCTCGAGACGCTCGATCGCTTGACTGTAAAGCTCCCGGCCGGCCGTGTAATTACAACGGGAAGGCTGCTCGTCGGGCTCCACTGTCCTCTCGTCACAGACGAGCGGACGAGTGGATTTTTCAAGCGCCACTGATAACACTAAACTGATGAGCGGTAAAAGCTTTTAAAGCGTCGCCTATGGTCAATTTTGGGTATGGTAGTTTTTTGCGATTTCGCGGGTGCGCGTAATTTTAAAGCTTGACATGTTTGGTGTCTATTTTGCTTGACTGATTTGGCGCAGTGATGCATGGGGGGTCTCAGCTGCCTTGTGATGTGCGGGGTCCCTTGTGCGTCTCTGTGCCTTAAGGGAGGTTGGGCTTCCTCCTGACAAACCTGCACCCAATTTGATCTTTTGCCCCATGTGCTCCAAGGTGGAGACTCTCATAGTTTAGAGTTGGGACCGCACTATCTAGAGGTGCCTTGGCGCGGCTGTCACATTTTCTGCAGAAGACGTGTATCTAAACCTCTGTTTTTAACCTTAGCGGTGAGACAAGTTTTTTTGCATGCTGGCTGGTGAGTGAGCCGGGAGAACTTTTTGCTGTTATTTACTTGACCTGACTCCGTCTTTTATATTTTACCAAAAAAATGGGTAATAATAATTGTTTCCTAACATAATGAAAAAAAATGTTTCTGTAATTTTTCCTTAATATAGTAAAAAAGAAAAACTTCAGTGGTGATTAAATACCACCAAAAGAAAGCTCTATCTGACCCCAAAATGTTTTATAAAATTAATTTCAGTACAGCTTGCATGACAGAATGAATGTCAGTCAAACTACGGCAGCACTAAATACTGAAAAATGGCCTGACCTGGGAGGGGGTGTAAACACCTGGTCTTCAAGCGGTTAAACAAAAATGTTGTGTTATTTTACTTTTGTTTTTATTTGTGACTTTTTTTATCTTAAATTTGTAAATTTTTTAAAACTTTTTTCTTTTTTACACTTAACTTTATTGCTACCACATAGGGGACTAAGAAATCCCCTTATGTGATAGCCAATTCACATGCCAGGTCCTTTTTATGGAGACATCAGTGGTCTCTAAGACCCCTAATGTCACCTAGGGACCCCCAGAGAAGCTGATGAAGCAGAGATCTGCTTCACCAGCTTCTCACCGATGTTCTGTAGCGGAGAGTGACACTGAATGCAGGAAGTGATGTAATATGCATCACTTCCCGCTTTCAGGGACCGAGAAGAGATCAAAGGGAGGTCATGCACTTATCTCCCTTTGATCTCCACTGAGAGCGTTGCCATGTTGGTCCCAGCCTCACCGGGCACAGCGCATCTCGTGACTGGCAGCGGCAGTTAGGAGCCGTAGGGAGCCTGAGGTGCAGCTGTCCTCGACCCTTTTGGCTATAGCGCTGCGAGTTTGTTTACTTGTGTAAATTATATAGCTGTCAAGCTGACAAGCCACTGATGGCAGCTATTCATTCGGAAAGAGTGCCCCCTTCCTCCCAACGCGGCCACCGCTCTCTCCACCCCGCTGGGCCCTGGCATCATGTTCTGTGTCCCCTCCGATCTTTGCTGCTTTCCCCCACTTGTATAGGCAGAAGCAGCAGGGATGGTAGGGGACACAGGACCAAATATGTTTGGACCCCTGATATTTCCCCAAAGCACATTGACGATAAAGTAAAAAAATAATAATAATAATAAGAAAAATAGTTTAAAAAGAAACACACACACACACCATGCATGTGCATCATAATGTGGTGTATATTATGCACATGCGCTGTGGGGCATTGTAAGAACAAATTGCAGTGGTTTATTTTTTTTTTTCTACTTTTACTTTTTAAAATAACATTCAACTGTGTGTCAACACATGGCAAAGCGTTGAGACGCATTGCCTTGTGTTGTACTTTGCTGCATTGCGATTAAATGTATGCTTGCATCATTTTATTGCAAAACACACCAACACAGCACACAAATGGCACTGCAGATCAGGCGTTACCTCAACACAGCTTTTCAGCATAAGTTGCTTATTTACAGTTTTGCATTCCTTCATATTTTACAATTTCTCAAAACGACACAATTTTAAATTTACAATGTTTATTTATAAAGGCAATACAGTTTTATCTTTTAGATTTAGTAAGAGTCTTGTAAGTTATGTTTTTTTTTGTGTGCACTGTTAATAATTTTAGTGTATTTTCATAAACAATATTGGTTTGATAGACATTTTTGCAACTGTGGCAGGAGTAACAAAATTATAAGTACCATCTTTTTATTCTACTGGTCCTATGCTTTCTGAAAATGTATGGTTCGGGGGGGTCTTTTACAAACTCTGAAAGCTGCAGAGGTCAATAGTGGAACGCAGGGCCTGGCCCGAAGGGGTTAAAGAGAACCTGTCGCCTCCAATGTGCTATTACATAAGGAGCTTGTGACTCTCCCTATGTAATAGCACTGAAACTAGGTAAAAGAAAAGTTTAAAAAAAAAGTGAAATAAAATAAATGTAAAAACAGCCCCAATTTTGTAAAAGTCCCCCATCCCCGCGAACACGCGCATACTAACGCAAAAACACGTCAGGTGCGTCTACATACAAAAACAACAATTGCACAGGTTTGGCCACGCCACTAGGGATGGGCTTGATGTTCGAGTCGAGCATGAGCTCGACTCAAACATCGGCAGTTTGTGTGTTCGGCGAACACAGGAACTGTCAGGGCGTTCAGCAGGTTGTTCGCCCGCCGAGCGCACCACAAGGCACTGTGCACCACACAGTGCCTTGTGAGCCCTGATTGGCTAAAGCCTTGCACCTGACCACAGGTCAGGTGCAAGACTTTGCCCAATCAGGGCACAGTACTCCAAGAGCCATGATTCGGCAAAGTCATGATGCCAGACAACTGTAAACAGTTGGGCAGAGCTAGCTCTGCCCAATTGTTTTTATTTTGCCGGCATCTGTCAAAATGCCATTCTGCGTTCGGGGTGTCGTGGTTTTTTTTTAACATTTATTATTTCTATTTATTTTTTCTTGTTGTTTTTATTTTTTATTTCGTTGACTCATCACTGTGGACAACACTGGACATCGTGATTACATTAGTGGATCCTTTTTGGGTTTTCTTTTTGCCCCCTGCCTGCACCCCCACAACCAACGCCCCATCGGCACGGGGACAAGGTGCTTTTCCAGGGGAGACCCTGGAAAAGCACCCTCCCAGTGCCGAGGGCATGTGGCCTGGTATAAGAGGTGGGGGAGGGGGTGCTCACTCGTCCCCCCCCCTTCCTGCCCTGCCAGACCTGTGCTCGAATCAACTGTCTGGTATAGAATTTTAGGGGGGACCCTTTGTTTTCCCCCATTTTAGGACCTTAAGGGCCTAGTATGACTTTGAGGGGGAACCCCCCCCCCCTTTTTTTTTTTTTTTTACATGGGGTCCCCCCTAACATTCCTACCCGACCTTAAGGGTCTGGTATGATTTTTGGGGGGAACCGCACACTTAATTTTTTTATTGGGGTCCCTCCTAACATTTCTACCAGACCTATTAATGGTTATTTTTTTCTTTACAAATGTAATTTTTTCTGCAGCAAGTTCTATACATCGTACTTATGTGCCACTATGCAGGCAGTTTCAGGGGACCCCTCAGGCACGATATTTAAAGGATTTTTTCATTTTTATTGTTACCCTTTAAGTTATGTTAAAATCACTGGTTTTTTAAAAACTGTATTTTTTTAAGTTTTTTTTTTCCATTGATTCATGTCGCCCAGGGCAGTTCCCTAATCCCCATACCCTTTTTATAGCCAAAATGGGGGCAATTGATTTTAAAAGTTCTACCCCCATAGACTTGCATTGAGTTGAGTTTGAATTCAAACTTTTTCCATGTTCTAAAGTATGAAGAGTTACACTCTAATGTCCCCCCATAGTCACATACTTTTATTAAGCTGCCCATACACCTTGCGATCATGGTACGAAACTTTTCGTCCGATGGTCGAACCGTCGCACGATTTTCATACGGTGGCCCCATCCTGCCCTGATTATCGCAAGGTTCAAGCAGCAGTAATTAAAAAAAGCATCTGGATGAATTGCGGTAATCGACCACACGTATTTTCGTTTGCGTATGAGTAGTGTAAATCGTACGAATTTTGACGTACGGAAACGCCACCAACCTTGCGAAAATCGTACGATCGACTGCCGTTTTCTAACCTGCTGGTTAGTGAAAAGTCGATCGATTGTACAATATTTGCGGTTGTACACTGCCCATCAACCTTCCGAATATTGGACGAAAAGGCGGTTACATACGAAAAACGGCCGATATGGGCAGCTTTATACATTTATATAGCTCTGACATATACCGCAGTGCTGTACAAAAAACACTGAGCCAATCACATTAGTCTCTGTACAGAGGAGCTTACACTCTAATGCAGAATGGCACCAGCTGTAAGGGGACTACAAATCCCAGCAATACATTTATACAGCAATGCAGAACAGTATACGAATTGGACTCTGGGCTTAGTAATACGCTGGACTCTGGGCTTAGTAACGCGCTGGACTTGGGCCTTAGTAACCCGCTGGACTCTGGGCTTAGTAACTCACTGGACTCGGGGCCTTAGTAACCCTTTGGACTCTGGGCCTTAGTAACCCACTGGACTCTGGGCCTTAGTAACCCACTGGACTCTGGGCCTTAGTAACCCACTGGACTCTGGGCCTTAGTAACCCGCTGAACTCGGGGCTTAGTAGTGCACTGGACTCTGGGATTAGTAACCCGCTGGACTCTGGGATTAGTAACCCGCTGGACTCTGGGATTAGTAACCCGCTGGACTCTGGGATTAGTAACCCGCAGGACTCTGGGATTAGTAACCCGTAGGACTCTGGGATTAGTAACCCGCTGGACTCTGGGTTTAGTAACCCGCTGGACTCTGGATTTAGTAACCCGCTGGACTCTGGGTTTAGTAACCTGCTGGACTCTGGGTTTAGTAACCCGCTGGACTCTGGGTTTAGTAACCCGCTGGACTCTGGATTTAGTAACCCGCTGGACTCTGGGTTTAGTAACCCGCTGGACTCTGGATTTAGTAACCCGCTGGACTCTGGGTTTAGTAACCCGCTGGACTCTTGGTTTAGTAACCCGCTGGACTCTGGGTTTAGTAACCCGGTGGACTCTGAGCTTAGCAACCCGCTGGACTCTGGGCTTAGTAGCCCGCTGGACTCAGTGACCCGCTGGACTCTGGGCTAAGTAACGCGCTTGACGCAGGGCTTAATAACGTGCTGGACACATGACCCACCTGAGACCCCACACAGCTCACCTGAGAGTGACCCTGCAAAGCCAACCATAGATGCTGCACAACCCATCTGAGACTCTCTATGTTGGCTCTGCAGGGGTCTCAGGTGGGCTGGTCGGGGCTGCATCTCCCTCCCAGCTCCTCTTAACTGCTCCTGCTGCCTGTACACCTGGACTCCTCTGCCACTGGACTGGCCAGAAGTGACGTGACGTCACTTCCGGCCAGTCCGAGATCAGAACACTGGACCAGTGGCGCTGCTGGGGCCCCAGCCTCCTCCGAAACCACTGGATCGGCACTACTGGGGCACGGCGCTGCTAGGGCCAGGCCTCCTCGTGCGCTGCGGGGGCCCAGCCACCTCCTTTTTGCCTGTCACCATCGGCCGATACCCATGTAAGGGTCCCGGGACCCCCAGGCTGCCTGGGCCCCCTACATGAGTATCAGCCGTACCCCCCTGATGGCGTCTAATCTGCCTGAGTTCGGCTCTGACGTCAGAACCAGCAGGCTCAGAGGAGCGGGAGCATGTTCTGCACCGGCAGCAGGTATCCACAATGTGACAAGAGGACCTGTATGGAGGACAGTGGGGGGACTGGGGAATGCACATATAAAACGGTATATTGCATTTTTAACCAATGCCTCTAAATATATGTATAATGCATATAATGTGTTGTGTTTGCAATACACATTTTACTAATAGCCACAATATATGATTGGATGCAGGCATTGATCAGGTATTTTGGGAGCCAGTAAGGACCGACTAGCAAGAGACTGAAGTTTGGCCCAGTGGGAGATTTCTCCATCCACACAGTTTAGCATATATGGAGGAATCTATTGCACTTTTTCTATCTGACCATAGAAAATCTGCAGATAATTTATAAGTGTATGGCCAGCTTAATTGAAAGTAGAAATGTAGCTTGGGGAGGAGCAGCAGCTTTTCCAGCATACGGTAGATGCACATTGTGGCAGATTTACCTGTGAGCTTACCCTCCATCAGTGATGACAAGTCTGTGCTCTCCCTCACCACCTCTGCCATCTTCTTCTCCACTGCCATTTTTTTTTCGGCCACTTTTTCTGCATCCAACATCTTCTCTTCTCGGCCATAGGATGACCTCTGAATTATGTAACTTCTGCATTGGAGTTAGATTATCCCAGCACCCAGCTCTATTCAGAGCATATGCACCACTGGTAGTGGAGTTTTATTTATTTTTTGTTAGAAGAGGGATGCAATGTCAACCACCAAAAATCTAGCTCTTGGCTTCTGTTTTGTGTGTACAGAGATAGCTCCCTTTAAATGCCAATCTAACAGCTCATATACCATCTAATATTTATAAACAGCTTTTCTTATATTGTCTTCTTTTTTTTTTTTAGTGTTGGAAGTTTGCCAGTTTGCAAGAGATGCTTCCATGGCAGAAGCCTGGCTTGTAGCAAAGGAACCTTACTTGTTTACCACACATGTAGGAAATAGTGTGGACGATGTGGAAAAGTTATTAAAAAAGCACGAAGCCTTTGAGAAATCCACAGTAACATGGGAAGAGAGATTTTCAGCCCTGGAAAGGCTTACTACGGTATGTCCGCAACACGATAGGCTGCAACTAAACATCAGCTGAGGCAGCTTTCTGAGTTCCTTTAGGTGAGGGAAAGTGGTATATATGAAATAGCTGAGTAGGATCAACACAGATGGCTACATTGCCCAGCTTTCCAGCTTCTAACAATGTCTTATCTATCAGATCACATATCTATCTTAGGGGTTCATAGGTCACTGATCCTGAAATATGAATTTCTGACCTCTGTTCTGGCAATTATCTTAATATGTATCTAAGATAGTGGATTTGAGAAAACTTTGATAAATGCAGAATTCTTTTTTTTACAATGCCCGTTGCCCTTTTGCAGCTAGAATTACTGGAGATACGGAAATATCAAGAAGCTGCAAGGCAACAAATGGCTCAAGCCGCTGAATCTGAAAAGAGGGAGATCCAAGTGGAAATACAGTAAGAGAAATAAGCTTTAAATGATGGTGGGCCAAAACTGTTACAAATGAAGGGTGGGTATAGCAGAGCACAAAAACTCCACAAATGAGGGGTGGGTATAGCAGAGCACCATGCTTCTCTTTTTCACTCTTAGGGCTTGTTTACCCCAAAGGCAGACCAGATCTGCATGAGTTTCTGCACATGCAGTGCAGTATGATTTGCCGCGTTTTTGCCATGTTTCGGGCCGTTTTTTTCTTTTTATCCTAAAATGAGCTGTCAGTGCATCCCAGGGTGTTTGCATGCATTTTATGAGTTTGCATGCGTTTTGGTGCATTCCAGAGCAGAAAAATAGGGCATGCTGCAGTTTTTCCACATGCTCTGGAACTGAACGTTCTGGTGTTAACTAGAGCCAAAAATACCATTGGAATACATTGGATGCAGTTTTGATGCGTTCTGTAACTGCTCTGCTCCGCACTTGTTGTGAACTAGCCCTTAGTAAGTCTCTTTTTTTTTAGACAGCTGCACTTTTAAAGGCTATCCTTCACCAATGCAGCCAGTAGACTATGCATTTATTGAATGTCATTGACCACATAAATAAATAAGTAGGTCCTATAAGGCTCAGTGTTCTTCACCTGAAAAACTACTCCTAGCTGATTTCAGCTTTCCATCTACGTTTTTGCATAGTCACTGTATTTTTACATTTGACGATTTGTCACTGTATTTTTACATTTTTAAATTAAGTCTATAGTGTTAAAGCATTGATGGTGAAATCAGGCCAACGCAAAATAGATGAATATATTTTTTATTAACCTCTTTACCTAGTGCTGAACCAACAGAGGAAAGGGAATACTTAGGACCACACCCTGGACAATTAGATGACCAGACTATGGAGGTAAGATAATAGGCAGGACCTTCTACTTTCAGATTATGCAAATTGTTTATCATCTGTTGCAGATTAAAAGATTATGTTCATTTTTGCAAATTCCATCAAGTCTTTCATATAATCCAGGTTTAACAAATTTCCATTTCTTGAATTTTGTATACTGTACAGATCTGCTAATAAAATTATATCTATTGCATATGCAAGTATGTTTAAGATTAGTCTAATGGAAAACAAAAAAGAAACAGACATGTGCCATGATGTAATAGATTTACTGGGACAAGTAAAGAAAAAAAACGTATTATTCTCATAAAGTGCATATGATACAGCACATACACTTGCACATAGAATGAGGCCTCATGCACTCGGCAATCCAGGTGCGTTTGTAGTTCTTTGGCTTTCTTAACTGGCCCCGGATTACATAAGTGTCATGGATGCTTACTGGAGTTAAATCATCCTGGCAGCAAGGAATCCACAGTTGTACACTGATCTGTGCATGCGTGGCTTAGTGTAAAACTTTTAGAAACTTGCTAGAGGGCTTGGAGTTTAGGTCCCTCCATTAGGCGGCTGCTGTGGAGGCACCCATGCATGCACGTTCCCGGCCATGCCTGCATTAGCTGTGTGTGTTCATAGACGCACACAGCCCTGTGGCAGGCACTCCTCCCTAAAGGGTGATTGACGGCAGAAAGGATGATCTTAAAAATGGTTCTAAATGAGAAATTAGAACGTTCTAAATAAGTATCCTTGTCTCTGTGAAGAGCGCTACTATATAGTGAAATCTGTCATATTCCTGTCTGAAAGGACAGCAGTATCATAGGCTTTAAGTTTTTGAATTACCACAGCACTTGCTGAGAACGGTTCATGTTTTCTGTTAGCTGGTGGCAGCTACTGTTTGGTGTGTAAAGGGTTAACTACAGAGTTAACTAACCCTAGTGACAATCACTCTGTCTGCTGGCCTGAGATTGTTGTCCCACGAGCTGGGAAATCTTTGTGCAGGATGAGCTTGGAAGTGGTTCTTGTGACGGCTCGCTCGGTTCAGAACTGCGTATAGAGTAAGGGGGTTTTTATATTTGGGAATCAGGCTAGTTGTCAGATGTAATAGACAAGTTGCTGGGTCATCTCTAAGATTCACCATGGTCAAATTTTCAATGATTTCCATTTCAATGAGTCCCAGAATGATTGCTGCATCGCACAGGACCAAAATATTTGTAACATTGTCCCTGAACCCAAAACCCAGTGGCGTAACTGCCGGCATAGTGACCTAAACGGTTGCTATGGGGCCCAGGGCAGAGAGGGGCCCAATCAGGAGGCCGGGGGTCCGCAGCGGAGGAGGCCCAGGGTCCTGCAGCGCGGGTCCGGCGGTGGAGGAGGAGGCCGGAGCCCTGCAGCGCCGGTCCAGCAGTGAAGGAGGAGCAGGCTAGGGCCCAGCAGCGGGTAGCTCAGTGTCAGGGTACTGTGCGTGGGTGTCCCCACACCGCATGCAGGTACCCACGCAGGAGGAACAAATTAGTATGACCACACTAGACAAGATCAATGAGTTGTATACAATTTATTGTAAACAGCAAAACAAACACAACAACCCCACCAACACCCACAAGCAAGCACAAGAAAATAAAGTAACCGAATAAATATAACCACAAATACATACAAAAGATAACGTAAAGTATCTAAACCAGGAGCAAATAGCTGAATACACACCCAGGGTATACAAGCCAGGCAAACCTGGGAAGCAGGGCAAGACCAGGGGAGCTGGGCCATACCAGGGGAGCTAATGGACAAAGGGTCAGGGTACAGGCAGGTAACAGGACTCAGGACTGCAAGCAGGTAACAGGCTCAGGACTGCAAGCAGGTAATGGCAACAGGCTGCACGCAGGTAACAGGACTCCGGACGTGGGACTCAGGATTCACAGGAAATGGCAATGGGCACAGGACTCAGTCAGGGAAAGGCGACGGGATACTGAGCCACATTCCTGACTGACTGTAGGGAGGGATTAAATAACATCCCAGGAAGCATCAGGTGGTGGATAACCGCATGCAGCTGTGACACACCCGCAGGTGAGCACTGGAGTCACAAGTTCCAGCACCACCCAGTGGTGGTCTGGTACCTGACAGTTCCTGGCTGCCTGGAGACACCTGCAGGCGAGCACAGGAACTGCAGGACCTGGCTCCAGCGCCACCTGGAGGTGCTCTATGTCCTGACACTTGGAGCTGACAGATAAGAGGAGCGCATGTGTGCGGTAAAACGGGCCCCGACCAGCCCACCTGAGACCCTGCAGAGCTCATCATAGAGTCTCAGGTGAGCTGTGCAGAATCTATGGTGGGCTCTGTAGGGTTACTCATGTGGGCTATGCAGGGTCTCTAGTTTATGCAGGGTCTCAAGTGGACTGTACAAGTGTCTCAGGTGGGCTGTGCGGGGTCTCAATTGGGCTCTGCGGGGTCTATGGTGGGCTCTGCAGGGTCACACTCAGGTGGGGTCTTAGGTGGGCTCTGCAGGATCTCAGATGGGCTCTGTGGTGGGCTGTGCAGGGTCTATTGTGTGCTCTGCAGGGTCTCTGGCATGTACTGGGTCTCAAGTGGGCTGTGAGGGGTCCATGGTGGGCTGTGCAGGGTCTCAAGTGGGCTTTGCAGGGTCTATGGTGGGCTCTGTGGGGTCTCTGGTATGGGTCAGGGTCACTCTCCGGTGGGGTCTCTGGTATGTGCAGGGTTTAAGGTTGGCTCTGCAGGATCCAAGGTGGGCTCTGTGGGGTCTATGGTGGGCTGTGTGGGGTCTCAGGTAGGCTCTGCGGGGTGTCAGATGGGCTTTGCGGGGTCTAAGGTCTGAAAAGGAGTCTACCATTTTGTGTATTAGCCAGGGAGCTCTATACCACCGTGTCACTATTCTATACCCCAATTTCTGGTACTTGCTAGCCCAGGGAAGATTTGAATATCATAGAAAGAACAATGCGTATATGTTGCTCTGTAAAGGCGCATTCTAATTCCTCTTCCCATCTTTTTAAGAACAGTGGAGAAGAGTCCGCTGGGGAAGAGGTGAGCATCTTAAAGATCGTAGAGATGGTGTGGCATGTAGGTAATCGTCCCTTACACATCTCTTCATATACAGTGCAACGTCTGTCTAAGGCTTTAAGACTTAGTGACGCACCGGACTCAGGACTTAGTGACGCGCCGGACTCAGGACTTAGTGACGTGTCGGACGCAGGGCTCAGTGACTCGGGGCTTAGTGACACGCTGGGCTCGGATCAGTGACGCGCTGGACTCGGGGACCAGTGACGCGATGGACTCGGGGCTTAGTGACGCGCTGGATCTCGGGGGCCAGTGACGCGCTTGACTCGGGGGCCAGTGACGCGCTTGACTCGGGGACCAGTGACGCGCTGGACTTGGGGACCAGTGACGCGCTGGACTCGGGGACCAGTGACCCGCTGGACTCTGGGCTCAGTGACCCTCTGGGCTCAGTGACGCGCTGGACTCTGGGCTCAGTGACGCGCTGGACTCGGGGATCAGTGACGCGCTGGACTCGGGAATCAGTGACGCGCTGGACTCGGGGATCAGTGACGCGCAGGACTCGGGTATCAGTGACGTGCTGGACTCGGACCAGTGACGCGCTGGACTCGGACCAGTGATGTGCTGGACTCGGATCAGTGACGCGCTAGACTCGGGGACTAGTGACGCGCTGGACACGGGGATCAGTGACGCGCTGGACTCTGGGATCAGTGACGCACTGGTTTTAGGACCCACCTGAGACTCCACAGAGCCCACCTCCTCTGCCGTTGGTCTGATGCTGCTGGGGCCCAGCCGCCTCCATATAAGCAGCAACCGTGTGTATTTCCGAAGGGGAGGACAGTCCCTGGATAATATTGGAGATTCGAAACCCCGGACAGTATTGTGGAAAGGTTCCAGAATTAAGACAAAGATAAACGGCGAGAGTGGGCATCCCTGACGTGTCCCCTTTAATAGGGTAAAATACTGAATATTGTTAACTTTATCACATATCACCAGGGACAGGAACAGTTTAAAGTATGGAATTGTAAGCATTGAAGAAATGACTGGGGAGCAAGGGAAGGAAGGATTTATAATAAAGGATTGAAAAACTGTTGGAACCCGAAGCTTTACCGGCTTGCACAGTTTTTAAGGCCAACTCTAATTCTATCAGCAAGATTGGGGATTCCAGTTGGTTTTGTTCATCAGTTATGAGGGAAGGCATACCAGAATCCCTTAGATCACTTCTGTAAGAATTGTATAAAGCTGGAGGAGATAACCTAGAGCAGGGGTGCCCATAAGGTCAATCGCGATCTACAAGTCGATCGCAAAGCTAATTCTGGTAGATCACGATCGGAAGTTATAGTTGGCTGCTCCGTTTATCTTGGAGCTCAGCTGCTGCTGGCTGGGTGCAGTTCTCAGACATGACCAGCAGGTGACGCTCTGTCGCGGCCAAGCTCCGATTAATTATAACGCACATACAGAACTACTTTTAGCTGATCCGCTTGCATTGCAACTCTGCATTAGTCAGTGGTAAATGTGGTATACACTATATACACTAGTTCAGGGGTAGCCAAACTCCGGCCCTCCAGCTGTGGTGGAACTACAAATCCCATGAGGCATTGCAAGATTCTCACAACCACAGACATGACTCCCAGAGAGAGATGCATCATGGGATTTGTAGTTTCACCACAGCTGGAGGGCCAAGGTTTGGCTACCCCTGCACTAGTTAGTTTCAACAATCCATGACTTAACTTCACAGTTCACACAAATACGTTTTAAATTCAAACTGTAGAACTGACGTAAGTTATTTTTTATAAAACTTTATGCAAAATGTTGAGAGTTTAATTATAAAACGTATCCAGTATACTGACTGTCAGTCATTTTATAGTAGGCAAGTAGGTATCACTTTAGCCAGTCACGCAGACATACCTGAGCGTTTACATTTTCTGGAAGCAGACATGATCGCATTTTATTGACGATATACCCTGAACAACTGAACAGTCTTTCGCACGGAACAGATGTTGCCGGTACACAAAGAATTGTCTGCACAAAACTGCTTAGGAGAGGAAAACGATGGTTATTAAGTGGAGAGTGTTGGGATGCGGGCACTGTCCGGCCCAAGTGGCTCCATCGGCTAAAGAAGGGAAGGGGGGAGGCAGAGGTGGCTCTTTAATTAGGCAAATTAGGCGGTCGCCTTAGGCCTTGCGTTCCCGAGGGCCTCGCGGCCGCCTAATTTGCCCTGCCGGCACATTACCTTGCAGCCAGGTAACGTTATGAGCACATAGCCCTGTCGCCGTCAAACTGAGACTCTCAGTTTGACAGCAACAGGGCTGAGAGCTCATCCGTTTCCTCGGTCCGTCCATTCGGCCGGTGGACTTCTGGAGCTTCGCCCACCAGCCGATGGGAAGAGACCTCACCCCTCCCATCCACCGCGCGAGGACCCCAATCTGGCTGGGAGGGCGGATCGTCAGGGGCAGATGGACGCAGACGTAGTCAGCAACGGCTGGTCCTGCACGCTCCTGCCCGCAAGACGCTCCCTGCACAGTCCTGGTGAGAGGCAGCCTTCACAGGCTACAGCAATGGTGAGATCCCTGTGGAGACCCTAGAGAGCCCTGTGGAGACCCTAGAGAGCCCTGGTTTAACCAGGGCTCTGTGGGGTCTCACCAGCTGTCTGTGGGGTCTAACAAGGCTGGTTAGACCCCACAGAGCCATGGTGAGACCCCCTCAGAGCCTTGGTGAGTCCCCAGAGAGCCTTGGTGAGACCCCACAAAGCCTTGGTGAGACCTCATGGAGCCCTGGTGAGACCCTATGGAGTCCTGGTGCTTGTGAGACCCCACAGTCCCCTGGTGAGACCTCATGGAGCCCTGGTGAGACCAGGGCGCAGTGGGGTCTCACCAGGGGACTGTGGGGTCTAACAAGGCTGGTTAGATCCCACAGAGCCATGGTGAGACACCATAGAGCACTGCTACCCTGGTGAGACCCCCTCAGAGCCCTGGTGAGACCTCACAGAGCCCTGGTACCAGGGCTCTGTGGGGTCTAACCAGGCTGGTGAGACCCCACAAAGCCATGGTGGAAGCCCTGGGGAGACCCTATGGAGTTCTGGTGCTGGTGAGACCCCACATCGCCCTGGTGAAACCCCACAGAGCCCTGGGGAGACCAGGGCTCTGTGGGGTCTAACTAGGCTGGTTAGATCCCACAGAGCCCTGGTGAGACCTCACGGAGCCCTGCTACTCTGGTGAGACCCCGCTCAGAGCCCTGGTACTAGGGCTCTGAGGGGTCTAACCAGGCTGGTGAGACCCCACAAAGTGATGGTGGGAGCCTTGGGGAGACCCTACATAGCCCTGGTGCTGGTGAGACCCCCACAAAGTGATGGTGGGAGCCTTGGGGAGACCCTACATAGCCCTGGTGCTGGTGAGACCCCCACATCGCCCTAGTGAGACCCACAGAGCCATGGTTTAACCACGGCCCTAAGGGGTCTCACCAGGCTGGTGAAACTGCACATAGCCATGGTGGGACCCCATAGAGCCCTGGTGAGACCATACAGATCCCTGGGTTATTTAGGCTCTATAGGGTCTCACCAGGGCTCTTTGGGGGGCTCTGTGGGGTCTCACCAGCCTGGTAAAACCCCACAGAGCCCTGGTGAGACCCCACAGGCCTGAATGGGGCCTCATGTTTAGGTTTCGCCTAAGGCCTCGCAAACTCTAGAGCCGCCTCTGGGGGGAGGAGTCCGGTGACGTCGATGTCCGTGGCGTCACCGGATCTCCTACGGGACTCCCGGAAGGCCCCTAAGCTGGCGGAGAGGTGAGTGTTACAGCTGTTCTCATATTCATTACTGATCAAATGAATTTTAATTGATTTGTTTGATGGTTGTGGAACCAGCTGCCTGATGGCTCTTTCAACTTCGTCCCACAAATACTAAATTGGATTGAGATCTGGTGATTGTGGGGGCCACCTGAGCAAGGTAAAGTCTTCCTCATGTTCTTGAAACCACTTCTGCACAATTGTTGGAAGAAGCCATCTCCATTGGGATACGCCATCAACATGATAGGATGAACTTGATCAGCAACGATACTTTTGTATGTTGTGCTATTCAGACGTTGTTCCACACGAATTAAAGGGCCCAAATCATGCCAGGAAAACATGCCCCAAAAGCATAACACCGCCCCCACCAGCTTGAAGGGTTATACTCATGCATGTGGGGTGCATGCTTTCATGCTGTTTCCGCCAAATTCTCACTCTGCCATCTGCATGATGCAACTGGAAACGAGATTCATCGGACCACATGACTTTTTTCCAATGCTCGACTGTGTTCCTGTGCGAATTGGAGACATTTTATCTTGTTAACTGCTGACAGCAAAGGTATTCGAACAGGCCTTTGGCTTCCATATTCCATATAATGCAGTGTACGGTGAACAGTGCGTTCAGAGATCATTTGAGAGGATGCCTGATTAAGATCTGCAGTAATTTGATGCACTGTTGCCCTTCTGTTGTCTTGTACTAGTCTTGCCACTCTCCGTTCTGCCCTAACATTGACTAGTCGCTGACAGCCACAATTCGCACGTTCAGACCCAGATTTTCGGCTGACAGTCCACTCTTTAAACACTTTAACAACAGCTGCTCTTGAACATTTAACAAATTCTGCTGTTTTGCTGATACTCGCTCCATGGCTCCGAGCGCCAACAATCATCCCACGTTCAAAGGCTGTTAAATCGCGTTGTTTACCCATATCTTCAGAAAAAAATCACTTCTACTGTGGTGGTAAACAACCTGCTTCCCTATTTATAATGGTTTGGCCCTCTAGCAACTACAGAGCGACATTATAGCTAATTTGCCTACAAACGTCAGGTGGTCATAATAATCTGGCCAGAGGAAGCATTTTGGAGTATATCTTGGTATTTAGGTATACCAAAATATACTCCAAGATGGCAGCACGCATGCACAGAACACACTGGTGGCCGATACGGCCGCTGCTTGTTCTGCAGTCTCTTTTTGCGGTTTCGGATTCGGAGACTTGCTGCATCCGTATCCGAAAGAGCATTAAAATGTGTTTCCATTGATTAAACAAATGAAAATTTGTTTTTCATTTGTTTCAACCAAAACTAATTTTTTTGCCTTGCACATGTCTATTACACACTGAGATTAGGAACTTTAGGAGTTTTTTTTAGGAGTTTGGCCATTACAGGTAACAGTCCCATAGTTTACCTTTTTTCTGATAAGAGTGCTATGTCTGACTAAGGGCCCATTCACAATAGTACAGTGCGTTCATCGCACTCGCTGTTCTGTTGCGGGAGGTGCGTTGCGGTGCCTTTCGGTAGATCTCACTGAGCTGGTCATATAAAAAGTAGATCTTAACACAAAAAAATGTGGGCACCCCTGACCTAGAGGGTCCCGAAAGCTTGCATCTTTAGACCAGGAATGTCCAGGCCATTTTTCAGTATTCGGTGCTGCAGTACTTTGACTGACATTTATTAATTTATTTTTTAGGGACACATAGAGCTTTCTTTTGGTGGTATTTAATCACCACTGGATTTTTTATTTTTTTACTGGCCCTAAAATTATTGCTCACGCACCGACGTTCGTGATATGTAATATGTGTGCAACAATGGGCGCAATCGACGTTTTCACACTTAGGTGCACCCGACGCATGTTTGCGTGTGTATGTGGGGGCAGGGGACTTTTAAATTTCTTTGTGGTTTTTTTTATTTTTATATGTGATTTTATTTGATTATTTTATGCTTCTTTAATTTTTTACATATTTTTTTTTTTACACTTAATTTTATTGCTATCACATAGGGGGCTAAGAACCCCCTATGTGATAGCCAATTTACTTGACAGGTCCTCTTTATGGAGGACCTGTCACGCTTCTCCCCGGCTTCTGTACCCAGGAATGACAGCTGAATGTGGAAGTGATGTAATATTCATAATTTCCTGCATTCACAAAATAGAGAAGAGATTGGAGGGAGGTCGTGTACTGAACTCCCTATGATCTCCGGTGACAGAGCTGCTGTGCCGCTCTCGGCCTGCACCGGGCACAGCGGAGCTCGGGACCGGCGGGGGCGCATACCCGCACAGAATACAAACGATCAGTCGTCTCTACGGACGCCGGAATGCTTGTATTAAAACAGAAGGGGGCGGGGAAGGATGTTTTTAAACGCCCACCCGCATCTAGAAAGCATCCTTCCGGCTGTTTATGAATGGCCGCTGGACGGGAACCAGTTAATCATTTGCTAACTAATAAATATCACGTAAACATCCAACTTCCTGCATTTATCAAAGGCCAACATTGTATAAGACGCTTCTACTTCTATTGCAGAAGAGATATACTGAGTCTCTTCTACAATAAAAAAGCTTTCCTGTTTGCAATTTTCTTTTTTCTACAATAAAATTCTTTAATTACTTTTAAGTAAAAAATAAATATGCACTGTAAAGGACATTTAAACATAAAAGGTATTAATTCCTTAAAATGCCAGATTCTTGTGAGGGGAAATGTGATTTCTGTTGGGAATTCTATAAGCAAAGTCTTGCGGAACATTATTTATGTATGTAGTTTTTTCCAAGAGACATGCAGCCCACATATCAAACCCATATCATATATAAAACTATGGTAATTTGATCTTGGTTTGGCATGTGAATTCCTGTTAAGGCGTTGAAATTGATTGTACCAGATACAAACAAATTCATATAGTAAGTCAATAGCACTCCATCCTCTGATATTCAACGCTTTATTGTGCCATCCAGCTTGTTTCATCAGATGCTTCCAAAGCCACCGACCAATTAAGGACTTTTCTTCAAGGCAAACGTTGACAACATCCTATGTGTGTAGCATACTCATAGACACATGAACCAGCAGTTGCCAAGTACAATCCACACATGACATCATTAGTCTATAAAAGTATTCCCAAGAATAAAAGAACATGCAAAAACAAATTATCAGTAACATGCAAGAACCTCCCAATATTGTATTGTATAAGTGTATAATAAGAACAATTGCTAATCCCTGGTGCTTTAGTTGTAAAACTGTGGCCACATAGCACATAGATTTCTGCGGACGTTTACTGCATACTAACAACATTCAGACATATAGTTCAAAAAAAGCTGAAATATGTTTTTATGAAGCTGATTGATCTTTATTGGGTAGATGGGGTCCCTTTAAGAACATTAATCAGGTTTGACTTTTAGATCTTCTGGGCTCTAGATCGTTCTTGCAGAAGATGACAATTTCATCTTCATTATCAGAGGTTAGGAGTCCTTAAAAATGAGGATTAATGGTCTAGTTATAACCTGGCTTAATTCCTTAATATCCGGACCCACTGCTTTGTTTGCATTGAGCATTTTAAGCATTTTAAGCATTTAAGCATTTTGTTGTATCCCGGTTTCCGTCAACCACTGGGGTATATTTTGAGTTAAACTGGGAGTTTTATCATGTGTGTCAAACCCGTTTCCCTCGCGAGTGTATACTGAGGAGAAAAAAGCGTTCAGCGCCTCGGCCCTCTCCTTGTCGTTGTTTGTGACTTTCATCCTTTATTGGGCCTATCTGCTCCTTTCTCACCTTTTTACTGTTAATATATTGGTAGAATTTTTTGGGGTTCTTTTTACTATCTGCGGCGATATGCTTTTTGCACTCAGTTTTAGCTGCCCGGATTTCTAGTTTGCATTTTTTGTTACATTCTTTGTAGTTAAGGAACGCCAATGCCATCCCCTCCGTCTTATATTTTATAAATGCCGATCTCTTGTCCTTGACGTGTTGTTTTATAAGAGAGCGGCATTTATAAAATATTTCTGGTTTTGTTCTTCGATAATGTCATCGCAACAAGTATAGCACAATTAGTGACAAAGTAAACCAAAGCCACCAGTCCTACTAAGCATATGAATATCTTATGTTCCCAGTTTCTAATTTTCACCTGTGTTGACTCCTCCGTTATACCTTTGTCTGTGTTGGAGCTGGCCATGGGGGTGTTTTAATTTGTTGGTAAAGTCATTAGTGATGGTGTTCTTGAATCATCATATGGTTGATCATATAATAGACACCTGGCCACTGGAGCAGGATTTAAATCTGAAGTGGCTGCCCCATATGAAGTTCTTGATAAGACCAGGATGAGTATAATGAAAGTAATAATAGTCTTCATTTGTATCATGAATACAGAGAATCAGTGAGGTGGTATACACTAAGGTGCTTAGAAAACACCCTGATACCACTGATGAGAAGTCATTAAAATAATTTTTCTAAACGTTAATACTTAATGGGCACAATTACTGCAACGGTGACCCTACTCAGTAAAAGATCCAGGGCATAAGCCCTGGGTATGATGGTCAAGCAACGTCTCAGGTTAATGCAATGTAAATCATCTGTCCTTTCTACGTTTCACAACTAGCAATATGTAACGGAAATTGTAAGCGTCCTTTCTGTGCCACAAATGTGTGGTTTATATAATAATAAATACAGTACCTCTATAAAGTTCCTAATAAAATTCATTTCCCAAAATGTATCTTCAGATTTTTAGAGTGCTTAAAGCTGAGTCTTTATTTTCTCATGTACTGCTCCAGGTAACAGAAGCAGAAGAAGCTCATGTATCAGGCACACAGGAAGTCATTCAAGAGACTCATATCATGGAGGAGTGGAAGGTCCCTACAGAGGAACAAGAGCCAGATCCTATGGAACAAGCTGAGCACAGTGCATTGCAACCCACATTTACTGTGACAGAAGAAATTTCTACTCTACCAGCAAGTTTACTTAGTTCTTCCACAATCCAAATTCAGGGATTTTTATTGAGAAAGCATGATCTAGAAGAAGCACTCAAAAAGGCACATAACAGGTAAATGATAGCTGAAGAAGAATAGTGTGACACTACAGCAACATAATACCAAATATTAAGTAAGGCAAAGAACTGTGTGCAAAATCTAGCTCGAGAGACAGTAGCAATAAGGACCTGGTTCCATGGTGGACAGGAGTCTGAAACCTTTTATTATACATGGTAATATGCTACTGACAAGTAACAACATAATGTACAACAGACATAAGCCTCCTTCACACTGGTGGCAGGCTTTACTCCTCCTCTTAGAGCCTATTCATACCATCTCCAGACCAGTGCGTTTTTATCTGCAGCAAAAAATGCATACACAATAATTCCACTGATTTTAAATAAAGCTAGTTCACACCATTGCATTAATTTCCAGAGCGTTTAAAAAAAAAAGTACAGCAGCATGCATTTTCTTCACACTGGAACACACAAAAACGCACCGGAACAAGCTTAAAACACATGCAAAACCAATTTTAAAAAAAGCACTGGAATGGATCAAACTGACACAACCATGTGTTAAGCATTTGCAGCGCAGCAATGTGTACAATCCTGAGCAGCCGCCTTTTCACATTGTAGGTGGGCAGTCCAGGGGCAGTAAAATATGAATACACAGCCTGTTTTTTTTTTACCGCCTGTGTAAACTTAGCACTATAAACTAGTTGTTCCAGTCTGTGACTGATCTTGTAAGCACTGCTTCTGGGTGGTTTTCCAAATATGTAGTTACGGTTCATAATTTTAGATGCTGAACTTTCAAGATATACTTTATGTGGTATTTGTATTCTAACAAGTATGAAAAGATGAATAATGTGTTTCACTTCTTTCAGTTTATTTCACTCATGTACCTTCCTTAAAGTGACATTAAACCCTCAGCTTTTTTAACATAAACCAATACTGTAATGTGTGCCTTACTGTAATCCATGGTTGTTTCCCTTCTCTTTGCTGCTCTTCTTTTTAAATCCGTATCTCTTCTCGTGCTGGGGGAGAATTTCCCTTTGCAGCTGAGTGCCTTTTCCTGTAGTGCTGGCTCAGGTTGTGAACCTGCACACAGACACCATGTATCCATTTCAGAGACAAGGCAGTCAGCTGCAAAACAGAAGTTCTGCCCAGCATGAGAAGAGATACGGATTTAAAAGGAAGAGCAGCAAAGAGAAGGGAAACAACCATGGATTACAGTAAGGCACACATTACAGTATTGTTTTATGTTAAAAAATCTGAGGGTTTAATGTCACTTTAAGCCCTGTTATCTCATGACTTCTTTAAGCCAGTCAACATGATTAGTGATAGAAGGGTACACACATATATTTGAATGCTGCAGATTGAAATGTACATTTGTCCATCCTTCTACCATGCAGGACATGGAATAATGCCTACTGTGTGTTGAAGAACAATGACTTCTTTTTCTACAAAGATGCTAAGACCTTTACTCTGAATGAACCACTACAAGGTGAAGAGGGACTATTCCTAGGCAGCGCATCCTGTGAGGCTGTAATGGATTATAAGAAGAAAAAACATGTCTTTAGGCTCAGGTAAAATTAATCAAAATACTCACTTCAGGCTCCACAGAAATTGAGTAAACACTGTAATTCCTAAATCATTTTATAGCACTTTGGTAATTGACATAATAATAGATGTCACAATATTTTGTTCTTAGGAAAAGGACCTGATAGCATTTAACAAGCATTCAGCTGCAATATTATGCAAGAAAGTGCCCATTATGAATATTAATTCGGTCTCTGGCAATTTCAATTCTTGAAGTCAATCTGTGAGGTTGGTTACCAAGCTGAGCAGTGCAGAAACTCTCTTCAACTCTCGCCATGTGGGACACAGACAATGTACAGACGTTCTAACCCTTCAACACTCGACCCAGAACCAATAAAGAGTTTTGGCTGCAGTTTTACTTTAAAGCCGCGCTGTATCTTCCTCAAAATCTACAAGGCTAAACTTAAACTAAACTTAGATATTTTTATGGCTGGTAAATTATCTCAAGCACCTGTTACAAAGTCAATGGCTGGGCAGGACCGCTGCTTGCTCTGTAAGAGCTTTAGTCTCTCTGCAGCCGTCTGATATTCCCCTTGCTGAGTTAAATGCTAGAGCTAAGCACTCGGCAAACTAATCCCCTTTGATTGCCTTGACGTAATGCAAACTCCAAGCAGAGAGATTTTTTTTTTACAAAACACTTTAATTATGTTATTTTTTAAAAATACAGTTGGGCCTCAAATACAGTAAGGACTATTTAAAAGAAGTATATTTTTAAAGATTTTAAAACAAGTCTGATCTTTAAAGGATTTGACAAAAATTTAAGAAATGTTCAACATTTGACAAAATTGAAGGTTGATGCCAACATTCTAGAGCCAACAACAATACCTAATAACTAAGGGACATATGAAATAATTTTACAGGAATAGCGGTTTGGAATATAATTCTTGGCAGCTGGTCATTTTTGTAAGAAATTATATGCATACCATTCAAAAAAATAGTTGTTACTGTTGAAAGGTTGTTGAAAACAATAATCATTTACCTTAAAGTGACACTAAACTCAGAAAATAAATAATAAAAATAACTTCTATTATATAAATAATAAATTACTGTGTACCTTTTTGTTGGTCATTCTTTAGCTCTAAATGCTCCAAAATCCGTTTTATTTTTTTCCAGCCACAACTTTCTGCCAGAAGGTGGCTACTTTTCTTCTCCATGGTCCCTATGTGTGCTGAAAAGTGGCCACCCTTTGTGCTCATTCATGTGAAGAACTACATGCATGTTGAGGGCGTGTCCTCTCAGTCGCCTTCCACAACCCCCTCTACACTTTGATTTTCCTCCTCTTGCAGGGATCCCAACCTGAAAGAAGCAATTTCAGGGAGGTGTCCCTCTCATTTCAGGTAGGTGCCCTCCCCCCCATCCGCGGAGGGGGGGGGTTTAGGGGGGCTGCGAGAGAGCACCCCCCTGAAATGATGGCAGATAGCACAGTGAGCAATAGCTTCTTTTCTATCTGCAGGCTTTTTTTTTTTTTGTATTCTGACAGTTGCATTTGTCAGAATAAAAAAAAAAGGCATAAGAATGCATAGCTGGATTCCTATTGGCTATTTCACTTTGCAATAGCCAATAGCAAACTAGCTATTGCACCCGGCCTCTGCTGCTTTCAATCAACAGAAGAGGACCTGATAGAAAAATTCAGGTCCCCCTCTGCTGATTGACAGCAGCAGTGGGCGGGTGCATTAGCTAGTTTGCTGTTGGTTATTGCAAAGTGCAATAGCCAATCGGAATCTAGCAATGCATTTGTATGCCTTTTTTTTTAACTTTCTGACTGACGGTTGGGCCGCGGCTCCCGATGTCAGAAAAGAAAAAAAAAAACAATCGCAGGGAAAGGTTTAATCTGCTCGATCGAGCAGATTAAACCTTTCCGGGAGGAAGTGTTTCTCTCCCGGGGCGGCCGGGAGCTGCTATCTAATAGCGGGAGACTCCCGAAGCGTCCGGGAGAGTTGGGATGTCTGTTCTTGGTTTACCAAGGAGGGAGTGTAGGGAGAGCTGCTTGTTATCACTGTCTTTTTCACAAACTTTCTGATGAGATTCAGCATGTGAGCTGTCACCAGCTTCATACTTTCTTCCGAGTCTCAGCTTACATGCTGATTCTGGTCACACAGTCACAGAGAATATGGCTCCTACATTTGAAATAAAGTTGTTTTCTATATAGATTGTTATAAACTTGGTGTTTGTTGTAGAATTGTTGAAAAGCTGTTGTAAGTAGTTTTGATAATTCAGAGCATTGCAGAAGAGATTACAAGCAGGGCAACTTTCACTGTGCGGAGAGGGAGGGGGGAGGAGCCGACTGTGTGCAGTGAGAAATTATTCCTCTCTGCCTTATGGGAGTTGTAGGCAAAGAAAGATGTGTAAAATGAATGTGCACGGCTCTTACGAAGTGACAGGAAATGTGAGGGGAGAGAAGAGCAACGGGAGTGAGAACAGCACACTTTCTAAAGGGAATTAAGGCCCAGTTCACACCTGGGCGTTTTGTAGCGCGTTCCTACGCTCTGTAAAACGCTCAAACACCGAAATCCCATTATTTCCTATGGGTATGGTTCACACCTGGGCGTATTACAGGCCGTATGAACGCGCTACAAAACGTCCTACGCCCAAAGAAGTACAGGAGCTTTTTTGGGGCGTTTTTGTCGCGCGTTTCCATTGGGATACAGCCAAGTAGCCCTCGTAAATTCGCATATCCGATATGCCTAGGTGTGAACCCAGCCTTAAAGAGTAAGACTTTATTTTAAAACTAGGGATGTTCAGATACCAGTGCCGATGCTTGGCATTTTCACTAGAACTACCAGCGTTGCAGAGGTTGCAGCTGGGATCTAGCTCTGGCGCTCTACCACTGCTCTGAAATCTTTAGTCTGTATTGTTTTAGAAAAACTGTCACAAGACAATAAACAAAAATGTATCAGTACTTGTATCTGTGAGTACTTGTACAGGTATCAGTACTTGTACTTGAAAAAATGGTATCGGTGGATCCCTTATATATATTTATAAAAAACAAATCATACATTAGAACAGGGATGCACAAATCCCATGAGCCCTGTATGCTGCTTAAAAATGACAACTGCCTCCTAACTTTTGAGTTTTTCTCTAGTCTAGTCTGGGAGCAGGAAAAGTAGCTGTGCATGTACTTGTACTTGTACCGAGTACGGTACTTGGTATCTAAACATCCTTATTTAAAACATAAATAAATGTGGCTTTGGGCAATTTCATTGTGTAGATGTGTACTGTATAAGGAGAAAAAAAGCTGTGGGTTTTGTGTCACTTTAAATAATATAAAACAATAAAAAACATGTATTTGTTTACTTATGGTAATTTGAATAAAGTTTTTTTTTTCCCTGCTTCTTTAAATCTTTGTCAAATCTTTTAAAACAGTTTATCATGTATGAACAGCATAAGACATAAGAAGCTGTGTTGCATCCAATATTTCTATACAGTTTCAGTAAATCAGAAAGAACACCAATGATAAACAAAATGCTCCTGTTTTCCAGGTTGAGTGATGGCAATGAGTGGCTTTTCCAAGCAAAGGATGAGGTAGGTACAAAATAGCCAAATGGCCAAAAGACTAGAAAGTCTGCCAGATGCAAACCTTAACCAGATACAGTTTGACTGATGCAATGCATATTTGGGGAAATGCACCTTTCTACCCTAAAGTTAAACAGTTTTGTTTCATTAATCAGCCCCATTGACTGGCTGCCTCTGACCTAAGCTATGATTATATTATGCTATATTATATTATAATAGCGTAGGGTGCTTAGGAAATAAAATGCATGAAGCCACCTAGAGATATCTAGTACACAAATCGGGGGCCCGTTTACCTGATTTGAAAATGCTATAGGTACATTTGTATTACCATAAGTTTAAATGTCTTTACTGAATTGGATCATGATAAAAATATGTGGTATTCTGTGGTGGCATTGTTAGGGTCCTAAAAGACCAAGGGTTTCTCCATGGACCTAGACTGAAATGTATGGGGTTTGTGACATAGCAATGAAAAGGGTTTATCATCCCGGGCTGTATCATGTTATATATTGAACCATTTTGTTACCATTCAATCATTGTATCATTACTAGTTCAGTGGTATCACCTTTTAAAATAACATTGTCAAGCTTTATACCTCATAACAACTTATACCTAACACAAATATAACATACATAAAACATACATACAAAAAAAATGAATATCCATATAAAATAGTTCTTTTTTAAAACAAGTCCACATCAAGTCAGCTGTGAAAACCACCACTTCAGTGATTTATCCAAATATGAATGGATTTTTCCAGTGACAGAAAAAACAGCCTTCGCCACGTTGTCAGCACTCTCCTAGTTCACTCACCAGATATGGCAGACCATATATAAATGAAGGGTCAGAAGCACTTTGTTCTGTATATCCCTCAAATCTACTCCGATCTCTATTGCCATTCTCCCAGAATCGCCCCTGTTTATCCCCAAGTGCTTCAGTAACATGTACCCCTTAGATCGCTCCAAATACTCTCTCCATTCCACAATAAACCAATCCAGTATAGCTTAGGGAAGAATTATATTAAAAATACTCATAGTGTGAATCCATAAAATACTTTAGAAGAGGTGCTCAGCTGCACCATGCAGCATATGTTCTATCATGCACAGATCAGCTAACAAAATCTCCTGAAATTCCTGGTCCATGTAATGTAAACATGTACCCACCCTCCAATGTGTTTCATCGTATGACTTATTCACAAAACACATTGGATGGTGGGTACTCGCTGATTTCACACAGACCAGGAAGTTCAGGAAATTTTTCAGCGGCTCTGTGTAGGATTGACCTGTTTTATATGGATATTTATGCTTTTTGTATGTATGTTTTATTTGTGTTCGGTATAAGTTTTATAAGTACTTTATGTATTGAAATGTTTTGGGTGTTCATTCACTTTTTGCACTGCTCCTTGTAGATCGCTGGAGGGGCACAGATATTAGGGGCACAGATTTTGTGTATATTACAGTATTGTGATATAGTATGTGTATACTATGATCCCCAAAAATGATACCATAGTAGGAATTATAATGTTACAGATACCATTGTCACATCTCATGATTACTACTTTTATTTTTGTATATCATAGGCTGACCGACAAGCCTGGGTTGACAACATAAGAATGTCCATTGCGGAGACATCCGATCATAAGCCAAAGTCTAAAAGCCTACCCCTCCCATCCACTTCCACCGCAGAGGGCACGCCAGAAAAGAAGGAAAAAAGATTCAGCCTTTTCCCATCAAAAAAAAGCTTCTGAACAAAGGAAGTAAATTGAAAAAATGCACTGTCTGTAACTAAACCACACCAGCACTGCAGTTCCAGCATATACAGCATATGTTGAGCAATATAGAGTCAACTTATTAGTAAAGGACCTTATTTATGGAAGACAGATCGCTGGATCTGCTAATAATGAGGCATGCTAAAACAAACAGAGCAGAGTATATTTAATGTACCACAATCACAGCATTTAATGGCAATTTGTATTAGCTGAATATGTCTTCTGTATGAGTAGAATACTAATATGTTTAAGGCCAGTGTAGTGCCGGTTGTATGAGGCTTTGTTGAAGAAATGGAAAGTGTGGGTGTTACCCAATGACAACCAGTCGAATTCCACCTGCCATTTTTGTGTGTTTAAAGACGTTAAATGCTAACATGTGATTGTTTTAGTAACACCTCCTCTTTCCTTTCCTCTTCTCTTTCAAAAATCTACCTTTTTTATGTTGGCAGGACTTCTGTAGATATTTAAAGTGTTCTTTGGTCATATGAAGCAATGTACTGTTTTAAACAAATGATGACTGCCGTACTTGTCCCCCTTGCATCTCTGTAATTATCACCTCTATTATTTTTTCTCTGTTTTTAATTAAATATTCAGTGTTAGCTTAAAGGAAACATTTCCTGAGATAGACATGGATTACTACCACCATTACTACTTCTCATTTTGCAAATCCTACCTATCATTTTTACCCTCTTGCTTCATTATTTTGTGTCACTTACCATGCAAAGAATGTCTGACTTTACAGGTATGCATACTTGTTCCATGTCAGTAACACAAATGTTGTTGAAAACACTGGTCAGAGAGACAACTTGCGTCTTCAGAAGAGAATTGGCAATGGTAGCCCCCATATGTCTCTTAGGGAAGCTTTGCTTTAAAGAATATTTGCTCACATATTTATCTTAAACGCAGAACTGTGGGCAAAATTGTTCTAAACCTTTGCAGTGGGGCTACCCCACACTGCAAGGGTTAAATGGTAATTTTAATTTAGGTGCTAAAAAAAAAAAGTTATACTCACCTGAACCGCAGAGCTGGCTGGCCGCTACTCCTTTCCTTGTACCCTGTCCCCTCCTCTGCTGCAGTGATGGTATGTCCCTTGGCATTCCTGATGTCTATACACTGCATCGAATGTGATGACTCAAGGATCCTTAAACTGCTGCAGTGGAGGAGGAGAGATGCTCCAGGGAGTATAGGTTTTTTTTGTTAACACCTAGACAAAAACGAGCACTTAACCCCTGCAGTGTGGAGGTAGCCCGACTGCAAGGAACACTTTTGCCCAGAGTTCTGCTTTAAAGCAAAACTCCCAGAACTATTTTAAATGTAGTTATGTATTCACTATAAAATCACTCAATGTATCTTAAAGTGGACCTTTACCCATATCTTTAAAATAACAACTAACACACTTTTAGAAATGTTTAGTAATGACAATCTACAAACACATACTTCTAGATAATTGCCGGCTTTGTATTCTTTGCATACCTTATTTGGATTTTCTTTCCCAGACTTCTGCCAGTGGCCATGTTAACTAAGGGCAGGTTACTAGCTCTCCCTTTACTTCCTGAAACTCTGGTACATGTGACCATGCACATCATCTCAGGGGAGGAAATGCCTTTCCCTGAGATGAGATTTCCCAGCAATGCTCTGCTAATGTAACCTTCCCAAGATGCAACGCTTTGGAACTTGCATCATTTGTGCCAGAGCTGGACCAGGAAATAGATGAACTCTATTTGTAAGTAAATAAAAAACAAGTTTGTTTAACCAATGAATGTAATATGATTTTAAATCAGCATGCAGAGCTGCATGCTGCTGTGATTTTTAGTGAAAGGGGGTAAAGGTCCGCTTTAAATGCAGATAAAGAAAGTACCTGAATCAAACTTGATACCAGCCCCAAGTATTCCCCTGTACAACAGACAGACTAGATGAGGCACTATCAGCACTATAAACCAGGGGTAGCCAAACTCCGGCCTTCCAGCTGTGGTGAAACTACAAATCCCATGATGCATCTCTCTCAGGGAGTCATGTCTGTGGATGTGAGAATCTTGCAATGCCTCATGGGATTTGTAGTTCCACCACAGCTGGAGGGCCGGAGTTTGGCTACCCCTGCTAAACCAATCAGGCTCTTCTGTATGCGTGTTTGCTGACAGCATGCTGACACTTGCCAAAAAAAGTGCAAGATGATCTATTAAGTCTGCTTTTGCTTCTTCATTTTCCAATCACTGACTGGGAACAGGGAATTGACAAATCTGTATTGCTGAACTGCAGTAGTAGTAGTAGTACGGCTGTGTGAATCTCAAGACTGGTTGGCAAAATGTAAAATCCTTTAGCAGGTAAAGCATCTCCTATGCATGTATTTCAGTTGTGTATCTAGCTGTCCAGCTGTAATTATAAAATGCACAGGCTGCTTGTGTTGCCACTCAGGTTCACATTCTGTTGACTGCTTTCTGTATGAATAGACTGTCTTCTTTTTCACCAGCCTACCTCTCTTTCTCATTATGTGGATATATTACCATGTGTCATTATTAGCAGTAAGGCTAACAGGATATAAACACAGTGACAGATGGTTGTGGTTAGCCTTGTAAATAATTTAGAACCGAGCACTAATCAAAGTAATACAAATACCTGATTATATTATGAGGCCTTGCCTACACAACTCCTTTAAATGAGCATGTTCCTAAGAAAGAGAGCTGTACACTGCCATTACTACTTTCCACAAATGCTAGTAACCTGGCTGTCATGTTTATTCTCTTGCTTCAATACTTTCTGTCTCTTATCTGGAACAAGCATGCAAATAACGACATTTAACTTTACAGGTATGCAGGCTTCCTCCAGCTTAATGACTCAAACCAAATAGAGCCAAGTTGGTTAATGTTCTAGGACAACTAGCATCTGCAGAAGGGGGAGTGGCATTGGCAGCCCCCATGTGTCTCTTAGGAAAGGCTTAAAAGAGAACTATGGGGTAAGTGTTTTTCCCCATAGTTTTCTTTAGGGTCACGGGAGGACATAATAACCTTCTCCCGTGAGCCAGAGCTCAGTATATATACATACTGAGAACGCCGCTGCCGGGACGGATCCTGACAATACTGTTGAGATCCACCCAGCTGCGTGAGTGACCGCTGGCTCTGCCTATCTAGAGGCATAGGGGCTGTGCCCACCCCCTCCCCCATTCGTTCCTCCACTCAGCGTTGGAGGATCAGAGAGGCAGTTACCCCTCTCTGCAGGGAGATGATCATTCTAGGGTACAGGTACTCCTAGAATGAGATCCTTGTTTTTCCCCATAGTTTTCTTTAGGGTCACGGGAGGACATAATAACCTTCTCCCGTGAGCCAGAGCTCAGTATATATACATACTGAGAACGCCGCTGCCGGGACGGATCCTGACAATACTGTTGAGATCCACCCAGCTGCGTGAGTGACCGCTGGCTCTGCCTATCTAGAGGCATAGGGGCTGTGCCCACCCCCTCCCCCATTCGTTCCTCCACTCAGCGTTGGAGGATCAGAGAGGCAGTTACCCCTCTCTGCAGGGAGATGATCATTCTAGGGTACAGGTACTCCTAGAATGAGATCCTAATAGGTTGGACTTGATGGACTAATGTCTTTTTTCAACCTCAAATACTATGTAAAGTGAGCGAGCGACGGTGTGTGTTCGCTCACTTCCTGTTCAATAGAGCCGACCTGTGACAGCTTCTTTGTCACAGTTCGGCTCTAACTATGAGGATGAGTGGGAATCACTCACCTCATAGTTCTCCTTTTAAGTAATATAATGACTGAGCATATATTAAACATGAATGAAGGCTGATCTGTATGTCATACTCCTACATTTGACTGCCTGTATCCTTGGTTTTGTTTTTTGGGTGACAGTTGTCTTGTACAGTATTTCTTTACCATCTTTACCATTCAGTTTCATATTCTAATATATATATA